>NW_012155007.1:362389-387807 GCF_000956105.1 Propithecus coquereli | reverse complement strand
GCAGGCAAGTTTTTTTTTATTAAATTTGATGACAATAATAGTTATTACCCCAGTCATGGCAGTTTTATGAGTATTCTTCAATGCCATTACCTGGAAAGATTTCAATCAAGAAATATAAGAGATGCAAATCAATTTCCATAATAAAATTAAACTGTGCCATCTACTCTTTCATTCCAGCAATAGAGCTGATTGACAGCCTCTCCCTGATACCTGGAGCAGATAACATTCAGATACAGAAATGGAGAATGGCAGATTATTTCCTCCTAAGAATTTCACTGGCTTTTTCTTCATTGTTGCTATTTGGTGTTTGCTAACTTCACTGAAATATAATATTTAACTCAGGGTTCATATATAAATTTATTTTCAGAGCGAAGTATTTTCTTTCCTGATAGCAGTTGATTTTCTCTGAGAAAGTTTTGCTTATAAACAAATAAATATGGAATTAAGTACTATTATCTGGTTTTCCACCTAATAATAGTGCAATTTCATTTTTTAGAAGGAATACACCCTGTTATTCGAAGGAAAGAGTGATTAATTTGGTTCTGGGTATTAATTTTTAATTTAAAAATATCACTCTGAATTCCTTGTTTTGAAGAAAAACACAATGAAATATTTAAAGATAATGGAGCATCCTGTGACCAACATACATGGTTTAGGAAAAAAAGTGGCAGGGGTGGGGGTTGAGAAAAAGAGACAGAATGAATACGATACAGCAAATGTAGAAAAATGTTAACATTTGGGGAAAGTGGGTGAAGGGTATCAGGAATTCTTTGTGTTATTCTTGATACTTTTCACTATATCTAAAATTATGTCAATATGAAAAAATAAATACTTGAAAAACGCACTCTGGATGAAGCATGATATAACTTTATTTTCATTCTGCTTTGTGACAACCCCAGGACATAATTAAGCAGATTAGGCGGTGAAGGTCTACGAGTCCTTTGCTTACTGTTCGCGGGGTTGGCGTGGTGGTGGTGGTGCAGAATATAGACCAGAGTTGACCCAAAGAACAGGGGGGCAGGTGCGGAGAGGCAGAGAAGGAAGGAGGACACAAGAGACAAACTTCCTTATCCTGCTATTTTGCATTAGCGTTTAAAGGAGGTAAGGGCTCGCCAGGGTAGAGGGGAAGCTAAGATAAGAGGGGGTTAGGGGGTGGGGAAACTACACAATATTCGAGCCTGTTCTCAATCGGGTGTTCATAATATGCATCACGCATCTGTGGTTCAAGGTGCCGTCAATTTCCCAAATAAGACGTATTTTTTAATCTACAGTCATGTAGGGGCAATGACAACAACCAGGGATTCTTTCAGATAAAACCTGTAAGAAACACTAAGGTTTGTTTTCCTCTCTGCCTGTTATTTCCACAATTGGCAACTACATGAGGCAACCGAGATAATAAAACCGTGGTTGTTTGATGGAAAAACAATTTGCAGCATCATGCAGAAAACAGCAGTTCTTGTAGAAAAAAAAAGAAAAGAAAACAGAAATCTTCCTGTTACTGAAAGAAACCTAGATCTAACACTCAAACTTCTTCTACAGTGAAAAGTGCTAGTGGATATTATCTCCTTTTGTGTCTATAGTTGAGAAAATGCAACATGCCTTAAAAAGACCTTCAGTCAACAGCCAAAAATATCATGTGATGAAGATATATGTTGTCTTCTCCATCAAAACTGGAGTTTCCCTCTGTATTCATCTGACTTTTCGCTCAGTAGCATATAGGTCAGGCAAGGTGCCTTCCAGCTACACTGCTTGCTCCATAGAAGCTTCTGAGATGGCAAAGCCCAGAGCCCTTTTCTAAAGGGTTCCTTAGAAACAGGTTGGCCACCCAGTTCTCAGCTCAGCTGACTGCATCAGGCTCAGAGCCTGACCTCAAGGCAGCCTCCAGTCGGCCAGCAGTTTGTATGTGGTGACTGACAACAGCCTTGCTCTCAGCTTCATGATGTTGGCTGTATCAATCAGAGCTGCTCTCTGGGAGGGTTTGAGTCTGAGGCAAAAAGAGGTCAGCAGTAGCCTGCCCCAGAAGTAGAGGAACAGAGAGAAATGATAATAAGCAGGATCCATGAATCAGCAGAAACAAATCAGCAGAAGTCACGCAGTGAAGGGAAGATGAAAGCAATGCTAGTTGATGCAGAAGACAGAAAAAGTGGGACAGAAAAATAATGTCACAGCACGGGGGAGAGCAACAGGAGGAGGCTGCTTCTCCAGGAGCAGTTTCTAGAGTTGAGATGGTGGCTGAGATGGCAGACAACTGAAGGTGCCCTAGAGTGTGAGGACCACTGCTCTACTTATGTTCAGATGGTGCTGTCACAGAGTCTTACCACCAGTGCACTGAGTTCTGTCTAAAACCTGGTTTCTAAAAAAAATCTTTATCTTCTTTAATTAAAATTTCTTGAACATTCTACTCTGTTTACCTGACAGCCTACTTGTAGGAAATTATTGCTTAATGATCAAGTCAAGCAGAGAGAGTCTAACACATTTTCTTCATTATCACATATTTCTTAAATAATGTTGATTAGTAAATACAATATGTAAGTGGTAAGGAGAGGGTCACCAAAATATGCATGTAGTTAACTTTTTGCCCTTGAACCAAATAAAATTCTTTCATGCACTATACAGATATTTGTAAATTTATTATGAACGTAATGGGGTCCAAAAACCAACTGATTCATTGAAAAGAGATGTTCCATAATGAGAAGTACTATTTCAGAAAAATTATATTAATAAAACAGGTGTCTTAAAGAGTAGAGGCCATTCGGAATCGTATTCAGTAAAAGGAGAAGTAGACAGAATGACTTTCTATGTCAGTTCAGAATGATTGGAAAATTAAGCTCAATATAGGGGTGGTGTTTGGAATCACTGTATGCAAATATAAGTGGTATTAATAGATGTGGTATTGAATATAGCTCTGGTCTTTTCCTTGGGGAAAATTTCTATGCACATTTAAGGATCTCTCAGAATTTAGAAGGGTCTTACCCTTTAGCGCTGATAAAATGAGTAATCTTTAGTCTACTCATATCTTTAGACGGCAAAAAAATGTAAGAAGCGCAGTATTTTCATCAGCCAGTAGCACCTCTCCCATTTTTAACTTAGGTGTTCGTGTTTTTCTTTTCATTTAATTTGGTTACAAGACTCTGAAACCAAAACTGCTTTCTGCTGCAAAGCAAAATACATCTCATTAGCTTTTCCACTAAGGCCAATTTATGCAAATCCAGCATTATTAACTAAATAATTGAAGTGACCTTAGTATACAAGGAAAGAAATAATTTGGCATTGAGGTATGGGAGAAAAATTAGGACTGGAAACACTCCTGTCTGCTGAGTCCTCTATCATTTCAAAGACAGAAGTGATACAATGTATTTTCCCCATATACCTCTGTGTAACTCCCCAAAGAGAGGGGGTTGAAATGCTAGTAGCCTACAGCCTTGGCCTCTTGGAGACCCCAACCCTTCCCCTTCCCTCCCCTCCCAATCTCTCTGGGCTTTACAAAGAACTGGGACATTTGAGGGAAACTTAAGATGCCACAGCCTACTCTAAAACAGTTAATGAATTCAACAACGACAAAATCAAGGTCTGAGGAATTACATATTTTCCCCTAAGAATACCTTATTTATTCAGACATTTTGCTCTATAATGTCTAAGCTTGATATTGATATTCAGCTATTGGTCAGAGTAAGGCCACTTTAGGATATATTAGGTCAATAAATAGGCTCTATTATTTGATTTCTAAGGTGATTCAATCTATAAAAACACCCTGCAAAGGTGAGAAATTAAAATGATTTCTTTTTCTATTGACTGACAGAGAATTCTTATAATCCAACTTCCCCAAAGCTTTTCTGAGAAAAGAAAAATTTGAGATGTTTCCTCGACATCATATTGAATCAAGCTCAAGTATTTGGAATTGGGAGAAAACTACAACAACAATAATATCAGAACTTTAAAAGTTGATATGAAAAAGGAAAAACTTATAGAAAAATATTTGTATTGTTCTCAAATAATTCTAGAGGACAAGCTTTCACCATGCAGATATAACCTTACATCTGGTTAAAAAACATATACTGTGAAGAAAATACATTTTTGTAAAGGCTTGTAAATACTGATGATTGCAGTCCTGAGCACCTTTTGAAAAATCTCTTTTCAATTATCATTTTTTTTTTTTTTTTTTACACACACATATAAAATGCATCTTTTACTTTATTTTTTTTTTTTTTTAAAGATAGAGTCTTGCTCTGTCTCTCAGCCTGGAGGTGTAGTGACATGGTCGTAGCTCATGACAGCCTCGAACTCTTGGACTCAAGCAAAGTGATCCTCCCACCTCAGCCTCCTGAATAGCTAGGACTACAAGTGTGTGCCTCCACACCTGACTATTTTTACTTTTTTTTTTTTTGGTAGAGACAGAGGTCTTGCTACATTGCCCAACCTGGCCTCGGACACCTCGCCCCAAGCTATCTTCCTGCCTTGGCCTCCCAAAGTGTTGGGATTACAGGTGTGAGCCACCATGCCTGGCCACAATTAGCAAAACTTCTATGCAGAGAGCTTGGTTTGATTTTACAAGGAGGAACTGAGCTGAAATGTTCTAGCAGCTTTGACTAGCCAAGCTCAGATCAGAAGATCTCAAAAGGGCCAAGAAGAAGGAACACAACCCTGCAACTGAAATTTAGGCTTACTTGTACGCATGTGCATCTGAGGCAGCAGCATAAATAAAGTCCACTTTTTGTTTTGTTCTACTGAACTGGCTAAGGGATTTATAAAGCCAAGGCCCTCATTATGATAGTGCAGGTTAAATACTTTCAAAAAAGCATATGCTGCAATTCTCATGAATCAAAACCATTCTCAGAAGTAGGAGGTAAGTGGTCAAAAACTCAGCTCCACTCTTTGTCTGACCAATTGAAATTCAGAGTGGGAGTTCAAATGTGACCAAGTGAGCAGAGCTGTCCTTCTAGGTAACTTTTTATCCAATAGGCAGAGAGAACCTGAAGAATGAAGAATCTTACCCTTAACAATGGAGTGGCAAGTTTAACAGTAACATCTTCTGACTGTCACTTATACACCATATTTTACCTGGCAATCTTTTTATCTCCAAATCATTCACAAATCACTGCCACACCCCTAAGAGGCCAGAATTGGCCCCCATGTTGAGGACATGTGAAAGCTAAGTCCAAAAATAACTCAAAATACTGGCAGATCACCCACAAGACAACGTGGACAAATTAATTTGCTCTCTTTACCATGCTGTCCATTTAGTCTGTTAACATATTGCAAATTAAGAGATGGAGGAAGGAAGAGGAGCTCCTGCAATGCTGCATGTATCCTTCACTCCAACACTTAATGACCGAACATCTGCAGGAGTAAGGAACATGCACTTCTCTGTACAAATCAGTGCATAAAAAGCCTTCCCCACAAAAACGTTTGTTCTCTATTTGCTTCAGAGAATTATGTTACATTAAAGGAAAGAATATATATACACATATATATGTATATGCATATGTATAAATTCCAAAAAACCCAGATATTTCCATCTAGAAATCAAGAGAGGCAGCCTTTTCAGAAGTTGCCATTTCCTGCAGGTCACTGTGCAGCTCTTATGATGACTGGGACATGCTAACGTGCCTAAGAGATGACCATGTTTAGATTATGCCTCCTATTTGTAGAATAGTAGAGGTCAAAGAATTGGATAGTAAAAAAGAAAAGCTCCATCATGACAAGGTCTGTACCAGGGGCCAGATATGACTCAGAAATAGGTGAATTGGCCCAGACGGGGGCTAGGTAAATCGAAGAGCTTTTGTCCTCTCCCAGGGGGCAGCCACTATTCAGTTACACACAACGACTTCTGGTAGGAATGTGAATGTGGTATTGACAGAGTTGCTGATTTTTCAAGAAAAGCCAGAAATCTAGACTTTTGTGCAAACCTCCCCATTTTAAAATGAGAGCAACTAATTAAAAAATTGTGTGGGAAAAACAAAGCAGGTCTGTGGCTTAGATATAGCCCAAAGTGGACCTTTTTCTAACCTCAGTGAAGAATGTACAAGCAGTTAAAATGATTTGCTTATCACTGAAGTAGTTTGCCTATGACTACATAAATAAAAGTGTAAGATAAAATATAACTTTGGTTAGAATCTAGTAAGGGCCTGAAAATATGGAAATGCCTGACTGCATTCGACCTCAGTAGAACATCTGATGAATGCAATAACAAACACAAGAGACTCATAAGATAATTTGGGGGAAATGAGTCTGAAATATTTCATTTAAGAGATCTATTCAATATCTCTTAAATATTACTTTCCAAGTAAAGCCGGTCATCTTACCTGTGCTCTCTTGCGAATGCTGTGCTTGTCAGTGCTTGCTATTTGATAGACTTTTGCCGTAACTATTGTTTTTCCCAAAGGCCCGCATGCTTTCTCCAGCTTCTGGTTGCAATCTCACATTTGGGACGGTAAAAATAGAAGACACTGTGGACAAAATGGAAAATTTTTGTTTATACATTTATAGACATATTTATAGTATTTTACTTTAAAAAAAAATAGAGGTTGAGGTGCAATTCTGGTTGTCCCATACATCAAACATTGTAGTATGTGCTAGTCTTTGAAATGCCAACTGGTCACAAGCACACGTGCATTTATACACATATACACACACGTATGACAGGGCAGTCTGCCTTCCCCTCAGAGCCAGGGTTCAGATGATCTCTCACATTTTTCTGATTTAGAACGATTAACTTGGATTTGGAAACAACATATTTTGCCCTTTCCTGTGCCATTCTTTCACTCATTCATTGGAGAAATTTACTGAGCCCGCCCTACACTGTCTTAGGAATTGCAGAATCCTGCAGTGAGCAAGTCAGACGAAAGGGAATCCCTGTTCTTGTAGATTCCAGTCAAGGGAGAGACAGAAAATAAACAAGAAAACAAATATAATAAAGAGTGTCAAATGCTATGAAGAAAATTAAAGCAGGAAAGAGAAACTGGAAGTTAGAGCTCAGTGAAGGCTCCCTGATAAGGGACATTTGAGCAGAGCCCCAAAAGGGGTGAGAAGGCAAGCCATGCATATATCTAGAGGGAGAGCAATTACAAAATGTAAGAAGAGGCAACAGCAAGAGCTGACTCTAAGGCAGCAAGAAGAGAAGCAGGCAAACGAGTCAGGAGGCTACTGTAAAAACACAGGTGGCAGAAGATGGTGAGTGTCCTGGGACAGGGAGATGGCAGTGAAGTGAGGAGTGGTGTGATTCTGGATATATTTTGAATGTAGCAGCAATAGGGTCTGTGGAAGGTTTGGCTATGGAGTGTGATAAAAGAAGAGGAGTCAAGGATAACTTCCATCAACTGGAAGACAGACACTGCCATGTATTGACACAGGTAAGACCATAGGAGGAGCAAGTTGGAGGGAAAAGATCAGGAGTTCAGTTTTGATAATATTAAGTTTGAGATGACAATTAGGTGGCCACATGGAGATGTTGAGTAGTCAGTTGGATATGCAACCCTGGAGTCAGGGAGGATAGGACTAAAGATTTAAATATGGAAGCTGTCAATGTATAGACAATATTTAAATGGTGAGATGAGATGAGATCATCTAGGCTCCAGGGAGTGTATGCACATAGAAGTATCTGAGGGTTAAGCCCCAGGACACTCTAATAGTGAGAGGGTCTGGTAGATGAGAGGAAATCAGCAAAGGAGTCTGAAAAAGAGAGTTTAGTTTTCCAAACTAAAGGAATACCATGAGAGAATCCTGGTCCTGGAAACCAAGTGTAGGAAGTGTTACTAGGAGGTGGTGGTGGTCAATGTGTTGAATTCTGTCAATAGATCAAAACGAAGCTGGGAAAAGACCAATGGACAGAAACTTCGAAAACAGCAGCTCAGGGTTGTGGGCACAAAAGCCTGGTTGGAAAAGATTCACAACAGCACGGAAATCTAAGAATTGGAAGCAGCAAATATATCCAACACGGGTGTGCTCATTTTATTTTTAAGAAAATGGCATGTTGCTACATTAATGGCATCATGCCATTTTAGGATAATACATAGAACATACAGAGGAATATGTGGAGAAACTTACGGACGTTAGAGCTGGAAAGGTCCTTCGGGATAACTGTGTCCATCTTACTTGCTCTTTAAATGAGAAATTGGAAGCCCAGAGACAACAAGGCACTTGTCCAAAGTTCCCTGGCTAGTTAATAGTGGAGCCGAAGCTAGAATCCAGGTGTTCTGAATCCCATTTCAATGCTCTTCACACTACCAATTTGTTGGCTTTCCTTTGCTGGATTTGAGTTTTGTGAATTAGCAAATGAGTGCAATAAAATCAAGGACTCTGCGCTATGAAGTGTATTTTGTTCATTTACTTTGACAAGAGTAGTTCAACTTCAATTATTTATGTAACTTGATAGTATACGCAGGAGAATGCCCTGTGGTGTATTTGGGAAAAGCAATGAATTTCTTCTAAATCAGCCCTCCATTTACTTTCCTGCAATTAAATGTTTGTGAACAAGTGGAGCAAGGCTGTTGGCGTTTCAGGACAGAGGGAGAATGACATACAGGATGCTATCAGAATTAGCCAGCTTTAACTGCCAGATCCCTAGGTAACTGTACCATTAATCTTGCTTGATGCATTTATATAATAATTTATATAATAATTTATATAATAATTCCTGCCTCAGTGGCACACTAATACATTACTTCCAAATTTTGGTATTATATAACCTGATGAGGTTTGAAGGAACCGTACAGTAAAGAAAGACACTACATTGTTATGTATTTTTCCAAAGGAAGAGTCTGGCAACAAGCACACAACTTCATTTTTACACTAATGCATGGAATGACTGCAGTGCTCTGTTGTTCCTCAGGCTCCAACAACATTTGATGCTCTTCTCACAGGGTCTGATATATTAAGGTAGGCCAAGAAGGCTCAAGCCCACTTTTCACTTATTTTTGTTCCTAAATCGTCTCCTTTTAGCCTGGTTTTGCTGCCTGCTTCTGTAAGTGTTTTCCCTTCACGGACATTCTTTAAAAAGTGCCACGAGCCATCTTTGAGAATGAAAGTACTATGGGCTGAACTGTGTTCCTCCTCACATTCATGTGTTGAAGCCATAACCCCAAAGTGATGGTATTAATATTTGGAGATGGTCTTTGGAGATGGGGCCTTGGGGGGGTTATTAGGGTAAGATGGCATGAGGGTAGGGCCCTTGATGGGGTTAATGGCTTTATAAGAAGAGGAAGAGAGAGAGATTGCTCTTCTTTCTGTGAGGACACAGCAAGGTGGCCCTCTGCAAGTCAGGAGGACAGACCTCACCAGGGACCAAATCTACTGCATCTTTATCTTGGACTTCCCATCTCCCAGCACTGTGAGAAATAAATGTCTATTGTTTAAGCCACCCAGTCCATGGTATTTTGTCATAGCAGGCTGAGCAGCCCAAGACAGTAAGGTTCCTAGAATTGATCAGTCTAAACCATGACTTGGTTGCTAAGACAATGCATTTATTGGTTCTGCAACACTTCTTCCCAGCTGGACCTCCTCCCAAATCTCTTTGAAAAGGAAGCACATAAGGGTACTGCTGATGCTGCTGCCGATTGTCAGATGGTGGACGTCTACAGGTTTCTACACTAACATGAAATTGAATTTTAAGAATTTTAAAAATTTCTAAATATAGTCTGTAGAACATTAACCTAGACAGTGTCGCAAATACCCGTTATTTCACTTAAAGGAACTAATTCCCAGAGTCTCCAAAGTCTGGGAATTCTTTGTTTTGTAAACATGTTTACAAGTATAGCCACGTTGTTCTAAATGGAAATGACTGTAGTATTTAATACTGGGATTGTCCTTTCTTGCAACTGGATTTATGCTTCATAATGATTATCTTCTAGACACAGAAATAGCATTTCTGTAACTCAAAATTGTTACCGGAGGCATTTAGTAGAATCTTGCTTTAAAAATATAATGATTTTTCATCTTTATTCTCCCCCCTTCAAAAGGTTTCACTGCTCCTGATGTTTAACGTTATGCAAAGACGTGTTTCTGCCAATGAATATCGCCTTATGGTTATGCTTCCGCAAATAGCCTGCTGTGAGCTGATAAAGGGATTAATGCAGCCAAAATTCTTAATCTGTGAAATTACAAATTAAATTCTCATATTAAAAATACCACCCTGAGGTATTTTTTGTGGTTTTAATTCCCCTCTGGTGTTCTGCATACATTGTGCTTGTTAATGACAGGGACAAGGCTGTCTCCCTTGGCAGTCTGCTGCCGAGTGATAATGTGTAGGCATTTACTCACTGATAGAAACTGGATTTAACCACTGGCTGATAAACTAAGTGGCAAGTGGGTAATAAGTCCATATTAACAGAAAAGTACTACTACAGAATTCAGAATTCATAGACCATCAAAATCCTGGCTTAAACTCAATCATCAAGTCAGATGGGATTGAGATGTCACCAAGGAGGAGTGATACCAAGTTATAAGTTACGCTAAATGGGAAAACAAATCATATGCTTGAATGTGATGAGACATAAACTAATGAGCCTATCTGCATCGTGTTTTTTCTTTCAGTATAGGAAAAAGTGTCACCAATTCATTATTTTTCCATAGGGATTTCATCTTTATTTTTATTTTTTTAAATTAGGGGTAGCTATAGTCAGTGGGTAGACTTTTAGAATGGGAGTTGGGCAGAGTATAGCATTAACATAGGCTGGGAATAGGTAAAATGTTAATGTAGATTTGCTAAGCATAAGGAGAGTAGTAGATTGGGTTTAAAGTGAAGTACTTAGAAATAACGTGTGATATCAAAATAGATTTAGAGTAAAAATACCCAAGAGGAGTTGTTACTTGGAAATTAGTTCCAAAATAAAGGGTTATTGTTATCAAGGAGTATCCAATACTGTAATGGGGGGAAAAGTCTAAAATCCAAGAGACTAAAGAAATAACTTTATGTCTACTGTAAATGATATGTACCCAAGGATTAATAAATGTATTATAATATGTATGTATAAATGCAGTATGTTAATTTTAAAGGCAATCAGAAAAGAGTATGAGAAGAAATCTCAATTGTTCTTTGGAAAGAACATATCACTGTTGAACAAAAATATTCCTACTGCAATAGTATTTTGCAAAATTTTACAAGAATTCTGTTTCACACTTTGGAAGAAAGCTGAGATCCTCCCAGCCATAAATCCTCCCCCAAATATTTAAAATGTAATTGAAAAAGGCTGTGTAAATATGAACACTTTTGTGAAAACAAAACAAAACCCACCCAGGAATGTGTTTTGTTTTAAAAGATACAGAGAAGAGCTGTCTGTATGAATACCAAGAGCATTTGTAGTTAAAATGAATTACATGTCCTCAGTTCGTACATGTCAATTCAGTGCATCAGCCAATTGCCAACTCTGTTCCTCAGCTCACTGCATAGCAGCCCTTTATTGTTGTGACCAAGATGGTCTCTGAGAATCAAACAGAAATGAATCATTTTCTCCTCTGTGTACTGCAGCCAGTTAAAAAGTACTGTATGCATAAAGCACTAAATATGTAAATCATATTTTCCTTTTCCTTTATGACTGCTCAGATCATTTTTTGGACACACATATAATCAAATACAAAGACGCGTAGCTGCAGACTGCAGAGCAGAGATAGCAAAAAAGGAATCCATTTTCTCCCTGTGTCTGGTGAGCTAGCAATTGAATGGCAGGATTCCACTGAACATATATACCCATGTCCCCCCCTTCCCCTGTTCCCTCTCTCTCTCTCTCTCTCTCTATTTATATAAACATACATACAGACATACATATATACAGACATATGTGTGCAACGTATACACAAACATACATATTTTATGTCCGTGCACACATAAACATGTGGCTCTGTCTACATGAATGTTATATAGAGATGCTAAAATGATGTCTTTGCTTTGATTGGATATTGTGGATTTGTCGTACTCACTATCGGTCAGTTCCCATAGCCGTGGGGGCAGGTCACTAAAATACTCGTGGCTCAAGGCAGCCTGTGCGGATAGTCTGTTCTTTGGGGAACATTGTAGGAGCTTGGAGGCCAGATCCTCTGCATGATTCACATAGCTGAGCCTAAAAACACAAGTAGAAAAGAGAAATCAGATCAAACAAGAAAATCCACAAAATTTAGACATAAAGCTCACTTAATTTTTCTGGACTTCAATTTATTCCTGGCCAGGAAAACAATTTAGATTACCTGCTGAAAATAAAAAGAAGCAGAATTCATGTTGATTCTTAGAGTGCCTGTTACTCTAAACCGACTTTTACACTTGATATCCTAGTATCATTGATTTAAAATATTTCTACTGTAAGCAAAGGGTTGATACTTTCAGAATAGGTCCAGAGGTGGAAAATTTCAGAAGACAATTTATCAAATAGTTGCCAGAATTTTTTCACAGAATTTATGTACTATTATACATACACATCTGGATGCATTTACAGGAAATTAATACCAAATAACCAGGAGAATTAAAATAAAACTGCTATTAAATTCTCTAGTTACTAAGGTTTCTTTTCCTCTAAGAATTTACATTTTCTTGTCTTGAATATAAAATTATTAGAACAAAGCCCCTGTCAAATATCAACAATCGTAATATTAACATACAGGTTAACAAAGAGGATACGCTTAAAAGATATGGGGCTGAATCAATTTGAGATGACCTTTAAAACAACAGTGAATAGAAAATATGTGTCTCAAGATTATAGAAAAAAAGCACAGAAATAACATCTTTCATGTGGTGTATGCTTCCAAATGGGGAGCAGCACCATTCAGTCCAGCCCAGCCTTGCTTTTCATAGACTTTTTATTTCTCTGTTCAAAGCAATCAAGCCTGGAGAATTAACATAATAATGATAATAAAAGTATTCCTAATAATGACTGTTACTTATGCATAGCTGAACATATGTCAGGCACTTTCCTAGGCACTTTTTACACTCATTTATTACAGTCTGAGAAGGTAACTGCTTCTATTTAACAGCAGTGGAAGCTAAGTAGGAGTGAGAGATGGTAGCGATCACTCAATTAGCAGGTTCAGAGGAGATGCAAACCCACCTAGAACTACTCGAATCTAAAGTGGATTGCACATACCATGCTCTCTTTCTCTCAGGGGTCATTTCTAAAGGCTTTTACCCAAGGATTCATGAGTTTCTGCCACACAGTGCCATATGTGCAGTGACTCTCAGGGACATCAAGGAGGAGGTAAGGGAAAGTTCCACCTGCCAATGAGTATTTTTTTTAAATCCTTGAAGCCACTAAACACAAAATTAGCCAAAAAATATCTTTCCTCAATGACCAACAACCTCCTCTCTCCCCTCCTTGAGAAGCCCTTTAGTATTAACTTAAAATTGTTATGGGGGGGCGGTCAGGAGCAAGGAAGAGGAAGCTGGATAGAGCTGGAGCCCATTCTACTAAGTGAAGTATCCCAGGAATGGAAAAACAAGCACCACATGTACTCACCATCAAACTGGTACTAACTGTTCAACACTTACGTGCACATTTAGTAGTAACATTCATCGGGTGTCGGGCAGGTGGGAGGAGGGGGGAGGGAATAGGTATATTCACAACCTAATGGGTGTGGTGCACACCGTCTGGGGGATGGACACGCTTGAAGCACTGACTCAGATGGGGCAAAGGCAATATATGTAACCTAAACATTTGTACCCCCGTATGCTGGGGGGATAAAAAAGTCCCTGAACAACCTTTACTAGCTCTGGGGCTTTAGAAAGACAACTACAAATAATGATAAACCTTGCTTTAACACATATATCCCTATGCTGAGGTTTATTAATACATTCATCTTTTTAATTAATGTGCACAAAAATCCAATGTGAAAGGTACTCTGAGTAAACCCATTTGAACAGAAGAGGAGAAAGAGGTTCAGCATAATTAACTTGCCTAACATCATACAGCTTTTTAAGTACCTCATTTATACGCTTATGTTTATGAACAGAGTATATTGCTTGTCTGAACAATATGCAGCTATGTATAAGTAAATAAATGTATATGTCTTAAATACAAAAAAAAAAAAAAAAGGAGGTAATGCATTTGGGTGGTAGAAGAAAAAGGAGGAAAAGCAAAGAAAAATATTACCCCAGAGATCCAATCTAAGAGACCTTCTCTCTAAATCTTTATAGATTGTGAAGGATGCAAACATGGATTCAGTAATTGCTTGCTGCACTGGCTGTTTTTAAAAAAACAGATCAATGGATTGGTTTTAAATGTCTCTGCCTGTCAAAGAGAGATCTGTCCACAGGAAAAGGAGGCACACCCCAAATTTCCTACAGTTAACTTTTTCCCTTTAAGAGGGCCCAGGGCCATCTCCATTATTCCTTCCTCTTCCTAAGACTGTCACTATTACAAAATTTTCATTCATATTTTTAACCAATCAAATGCAATGTTTGAGATAAACTTCATGGTAAAAGTTGCACTTGCATATTGAATGTACAATTTACATAGAGTCACAGTGAACAATACATTCATATCAATTTTATATAGCTTTGGTAAAACAGCACAACCAGATTGGGACTAGCTCTGAGTTTTAGCTTGACACAGTTACTATTTTTAAAATCCAAATAAATAGCCTATAATAAAAGAAAACACGAAGATTATTAAGCACCAAAATTATATGTTGTTACACTGCACGTATGGAAAAGAAGAAAAAGTGGTTACAATACTTGGTGGGTGTACTTAACTCTGAAGTCATGAATGTAAAACATAAAATACAAAGTAATTACATATTATTTTTGATCCTAATTTTCTCTCCATTGAACAAGAGTGATGAACTACATTATGTCTGCAGTCCTCAGCTTCAACAGTTAATGAATCACAATTGAAGCATGGCTTCACTATTTTCAAGAATTATAAATACTTATAATTGTATCTTTGTTTTTGCAATAAATTGTTGCTTACATTTAAATATAATGTATATACCTCAATATAAGGGATTCATCGATATAAGGCAGTCTCATTCCCCCCAAATTGATTAAATCTTAATGTCAATGAAACAATCAAATTTTTATTTGTGATACTGTTTATACACAAATATTTAAATTAGTATACACAATTTTAGTTTAGAAGTTTTGCTATTTCCTCATTTGCATTTCAGGAATCAATTTGATTGAGTCCAACTTGCCACATGCATTTTCAACACCAGAGTCTTTGTCATTACCAGAACCTCTTTTTGAGTCCATCTAAGTTGTCTGAGGTATGATACTATTGGGGATCCTGTATGACATCTTAATCGGAAGTTTCATCTGAAGTCCTAAGTGTACCTACCTTACCAAGACTGTTGGAATGCTTATTGTTCTCAATCTCCCATTGTGATCACAGATTTTTTCCGATCTTTCCTTGTAATTCCATCAATTTTTGTTTTATATATTGTAAATCTAAGTAATTAAATGCACAACAGTCTAGCACGACTATACATTTCTGGTAAATCACATCTTTAATCCTTACATTGTGAGCCTCTTTATGTTTAATAAAGGTTTCTGGGCTAAAGTTAATTTTTTTCCCTCACATAAATTCAATGACCTCTGCTTTCTTTGCATAGTATTTGGCTGACATATCTTTTTTGTCACCTGCTTATTTTTAATGTTTCATACACATAATTTTAAGATGACTCCTTCAGTAAATATTATACAGTTGGGCTTAATTTTTATCCAATTAAATAATACCTGTCTTCCAAGGAGAAAGTTCAGTCCATTTACACTCTGCAATTACTGACATATTTGAAATTACTGCTACCAGGTTAATTTTGCATTCTCTTTTGTCCCCCCTTTGCCTTTTTTCTCTTTTCCTGTCTTCTTCTGGATTGAGTTTTAAAATCCAACATCTTCCATTATAAATAGAACTATTCTGGAAATATAACTTTTACTTTAGAAGTTATACATTGCTATTTCCATGTACTTAGTGACTACCCTTAACTCTTCTTTTTGTTTACATTTCATTATTGATTTAAATATTTAAGCTCTCATAAATTTTATAAGCTGGTGGACACTGAGAAATTATCTGTCTCACGGAACTATAATCACACATTCCAGATGGTATAAATATATGGTTGAACTAATATCAATATACATCATTTTATCAATTATATAATAAAACAAATTACTAAGTACGCAAATATTAGGTTATACAGCTCAATAGGCATATAAAATATTATATGTTTGCTAAATTCATTAGCAGAAACTGACTTTTTTTTGCAAGACAGGTTGGAAAGAGAAGGGAAAAAATCAGACTTCAAACAAAAACAGTTGGGAAACAACTTCTAATAGACATGAAAAAACTAGGATTTTCAAAAATTTTATGATTATGCATTATTTTAGCTACAACAAAGCATGTTTACCTTAAAAAAATTACTAAATTAAAGGGCATATGTCCTGTACAAGACAAACACATTTTGCTAAAAATACTTTAATAGCTCTCTCCTATTCTTTTTTCAGACCCTGTCTTTTAAGTTGCACCCCAAAGTGCAAACATTAAATTAACTTTAAGACATTTTTGTCTAGAGACACTAAAGATATGTGCTTCTGTACAATGTGGACTTTACATGAACTTTTCAACCAGAGGTTTGTGATTTTCAAAATGGAGGTTTTCTTAACAGCAAAACTGAGATTTATAGAAAGACACAAAGAAATCATCATAACACTTGGACAAAAGCCAACAAAATCAATGGTTACACAAACCTGACGTATAATATTTTAAATGTGGCAGATATAAACTAGCAGGCAAATAGCCATATAGGTACCACTAACAACGTTTGAAATGACTGAAGGAATAAACCACAAAAGGTCTAGAGTGCTGTTCACAGTTCCTGGGATTTTAATTCTGTATGATACTAAAAACATAAAAGTGTTGTGCTGGGTATTTTGGCACCCAATTGTTCTATATTTCTTATATATTGATAAAATTTTGACATGGAAATAGATGTGAAGACGGTGTAACTCAATTCTGCATGATTTCAGGGAAGGTCAGTTGATACAAATGGTAAGCACATTTTAAATGCTGAACAAGCATCTTTTGCTAAGTGTCCAAATAGGCTGATCATAATCCAGACACAGAGGTTGCAATTTTGTCACGCTTGTGGCCCAGTAAAACTGCCCATCAATACTCCTTTGGAAGCCTCATTTGACTTACCATTCACTAAGCCTACACGTTGGCTAACACATATGATAAACTGGGTTCTGTCTTAAGTTCCATTTCCAAAGGCAATAGCACCAGGCGGCCTGGTTTCATTGACAGCAACAGTTGTTTCTACAACTACTGGTATCTATGAAGTGCAGCTGAATTTTTACAAAATACTTCTCCAAACACTAAAGTTGCTTGCTTTTAAAATTTCCACTCCAGTTTTGTCTTATGAACTTTACTGCATCTTCATATTTCATTACATCTTCAATTAATGCTAGGGCAACAAACACTAGAGCTCTCCCAAGACCTGCAAAACGACAACAGCAATACAACAACCAGGTTCTTTAAGAAACTTCATTTTTACAAGACATACCCAGTCATCAACATCCTGGTTAGATGGCAGTGTACCATCATCAAATGGCCAATCCTGAACCTGGATGCCTTCTTTCTCACAAGAGCAGTGTTGCAATTTGTGTCACATATTCTTACTATTAATATTATGGTAACACCACATTTTTAAACTTCTTCTATAAATTCATTCAAGGTCATACTGGTTGGCCTGTCCTGTGTGTGACTTCACAAGAACTGACCAGTCCATTTGAGTCATGTTAGTTAAAAGACAATAGGATTATTGAAGAATTTTAAAAACTTGAATAAAGAATACAAAAATGATGTAAAGAATGATGTAAAAAACAATCCTGAAATATGCTACACTTGAAACATGCAATGCTTTGAGTATGAATTTGGGAGTAACAGGAAGTGAAATGAACCTCCAAGCAAGCAGCAGCAGTACTTTAATCCAGTAATGAGGCAACAGAAAGGAAGTTCTCCCAGGTTTACCCATGTAGGTCAGAACTCTTGTAAAATGCTTTCCTGATTTTAATTCAATCTTCCAGTGTCCTAGTTAACCTCTCTCATGGAGCTTCTTGGTGGTATAGTAATGAATTTCTATAATTCACCTGGTTGCACAAAAGTTGTGCTGTGTGTCTGCCACAATCTCTACTGTTCTTCAGAATCTTTGCAAATGTGTGACCAAGAACACACAGAACTGCCCAACCTGCAACTAGTGGTGGCCTCTCTTGGGGTAGGGTGGCTTAGTGTTTTTTAACATCAAAGATCTTAGAAGAAACTTTCAAATTTATGTCTTCATCCTCAGTTCTCCACATGGATAGCTCCTTAACTTTTTAACATTTAACTATTTAACTTAAAAGTTTAGAGTTAAATTTTATCTGTACTCTCCTGCCAAATAATACAAGAACATTAGAATATTTTAATCATGACAACACTAGTCCCATCTCTGTTGTTTATTATTGTCTAATAGTCTATTTCTATTTTCTATACTTTTAAGAACACATATTAGACATTATTATATTATTATTTTATTTACCCATGTTCACTCATTTATTTAATCATCTTTCTTCTCATGTTTTAGACATTCCTTCCCATATTATATTTTTGTACCTGAAATACAAACTATAGAAGTCCTTTCAATGAGGATCATTAGTGGTGTATTCTCTCAGTTTTGTTTTAACACAGGATAATGGTTTGGCTGGGTATATAATTCTATATCCAGGTTCAAACCATTTTCTCTAATCCTTTGGAGGTATTATTCCATAAGCTTCTGTTGTTGCTGCCCCTTCCTCTTCAGAGTTCTGCAATTGCAAGGTAAGGCATTCTTTTTTATTTAACTTGCTTGGTATTCATTGGGTTTCCTGAATTTGAGGTTTTATGTCCTTCATCAATTCTAGAAAAAAATCCCAGCCATTACCCTTCAAATATATCTTTCCATAATTTTCTTCTCTTATTTTGTAATTCTAATGCAATGCTATCTCATTACATTTTCCCTGTCTCTACTCTTTCATATTTTCCATCTGTTAATACCTCTGTTCTCCATTCTGGGTAATTACTTCAGAGCCATCTTCCAGTTCAACTAATTCTCTAATCAGTTGCATCTACTATGCTGTTTTCCCTGTTCATTTTGTTTTTATAAGTTCTTTTTAATTCTTTAACTAACTTGCCTGTTCAATTTTGATGGTTTCTTGTTCAAGTTTTTAATTTGATCTTTTATTTCTTTACAGCATTTGAAACATAGTTATATGTTTGATAACTCCCAATATCTGAAGTTCTGGGTGAGAGGAGAGTTCAATTTTGTTGCTTTTGCTACAGATCCTCACCCACAATGCCTTTTTCTAACATGCTTTATAATTCTGGATTGTGAGCTCATGCTCGGTTAATGTTAATCTGTGAGAATCCTGAGGGGCAAGGATTGAGAATGCATTTCTCCACAGGGATTTTCGTTTGCTTCACCAAAATCTCTTGGACTCTCTCAATACCAAGGCACCCCAAGTTCTTCGTGTTGGCTTCCAAGATAA
Organism: Propithecus coquereli; assembly: GCF_000956105.1. Classification (NCBI taxonomy): domain Eukaryota; kingdom Metazoa; phylum Chordata; class Mammalia; order Primates; family Indriidae; genus Propithecus; species Propithecus coquereli. The sequence continues at coordinate 368,333 of NW_012155007.1, read as the reverse complement.
TGCAAGTTGTATAAATTTAAACCTAAACCTGTAGGAATTCTCAGGAGAGACTTTTTCATCCCTAACCAGAGCAAAGGCTGGCACAAACAATTGTCCTTACAGTCTCTCTCTGCCAGAAGCAGATTTTTTTTTTTTAACCCATCCCATTACTGAGGCTGACGTCTATTACTGAAGCCCATTACTGTGCTTTGAGGGTCTCCACTCTATGTGAAGAATCTCAATTCCTATGCTCTTTCTTTCTCAGGCCCAAAGCCTTATTTCCTGACCCTCAGGTGGCTCCTCATGCCTATTCTAGACAACTCCAGGGCATCTGCAACTTTAGCATTTGCTTATCACTCTGGTTTCCTGTCTTTCTTCATTCTGGGCCTTACTGGAGATTTCACTTATTTTTTTCTTGGTTCAGCTGTGCATTTGAAAGGATGTGCTTCTAGTATTTTTACAGCATCTTAGATTATTTTTAGTAGTAATAGAAGAGACTTTTTTCCCTATAGGTGTACATTTATAATCTCCACAATTAGTTACTATAAAATCATCTATACTTGTAATTTTTACATCTTTCTCTCTGGAATAACCACAAAATTGGTATGGTTTCCTTGTCCCCTTCCTCTTTTTTAAAACTAATTCTATTAGGTCACCTCTATTTAGCCTCAAAAAACTAGCTATCTGAAGTTGATTCAGGCTAAATGTTCCTTCACCACACAACTTTTAGATGACTCTCAAATGCATTACCCTAAGTGAAGGAGCCAAAAGCTTCTTATATATATGTAATTCCATTTATTCAACATTCTGGAAAAGCCAAAATGATAGAAACAGAAAGCTCATCAGTGGTTGCCAGCCAGTGGCTGGAGGGTGGGTGAGAGGGGTTAACAAAGAGGAATTAGAGAATCTTTTTATATGACTCTACATCTTGATCAAGAAGGATGAACACTAGGCCATGTAAGAGGACAGGGTCAGGGGACTGTCAAGGAAATGCAGGAGAGCGAGCAGTTTAAAGAGAGAGAGTGTTGCAGATTTTTCACAAGGAACACTCAGGCATCAAGGATGGGGAGATGCCCTCCTCTTAGTGGCTGAAAGTGAGACTTCCATGTCTTGGGGTGATTCCCAGTGTTGCCTCAAAGGACGCTGCAGTGTACAGGGAGACGCTGCTGCCAATGGCGAGGCCCCTGTTGGTTTCAGTGTTCTATCCCGGGTCACTGAGTGGGGGTCTGCCGCAGGCTGACAGTCAGCACTGTGCCCTTCAGGTCAGGGAGGGTCTACTCAGTTGAGCATCTATGTTCACGAAGGGTCAAGTGAACCTGGCAGGGTATGTGGGACAAGAGACTGTTTGTTTGTTTGTTTATTTTTAAGAAAAAAGATATACTTTGTTGTTTACATAAATGCTTTTGAAAAAACTAAAGAATTTTAAAATTATAAATCTAGATAAACAATCCCTAGTGAGTGTGAGCAATGCAAGAATCTTCTATTGTGAGTAACTTTAAAACAAATGCTTTTTTTTTTATTTCAGCATATTATGGGGGTACAGATGTTTAGGTTATGTATGTTGCCCTTACCCCTCCCCTCCCCCCCCAAGTCCGAGTTTCAAATATGTCCATCCTTCGGGTGGTGCGCATTGCACTCTTAAAACAAATGCTTTTAATACAGTTGAAAATAATGGTATGCTGCTATTCGAATCATAATGAATTTTCTACATTTTCCTAGTCCTTATCTATGAAATACACACACACACACACACACACACGCACATGCTTTACCTACATTTTTACAAAAAGGTATGAAAGAAGATAATACAATAGTGAAAAACAGCCCTAGACCACGAATATAGAGCAAGATATTTGCCTCACTCCTTTCACAGGTTAGTTCTGGCACCTTAGAAATGAAGAAGATGGAACAGATTATCTGTAAGGGTTGTTCTAGCTCTTATATTACATACCCTCCAATCTAGAAGGAACCTGATGGTCAATTAGGTAGGGAGAGTTAGCACAGTTTTACCGGCCTGCCTGGGCTGACCTGCCAGAATTTCCCCCCCCTGCCACTAATGAAAGGATCAAACAACACTTCTCACTTCTCTCCATTCTACCTTTCAACTAACTCTCCTCCAAAAGCTCACCTAAATTTCTAAGGCTTCCGGAAAACAAAGAGCAAAGCAAATCCAGAGTCCTTTGCCAGACTAAAGAAGAATGTCGAAGTTGAGATGAGAGAATGGAAAGTGAAGGATAAACATGATGGTGCAAAAAACAGCTGGAGCCCATTCTACTAAGTGAAGCATCACAAGAATGGAAAGACAAGCACCACATGGACTCATCATCAAATCGATATTAACTGATCAACACTTAGGTGCACATATAATAATAACATTCATCGGGTGTCGGTCAGGTGGGAGAGGGGAAGAGGAGATGGGTATATTCACACCTAACAGGTGCGGTGCACACCGTCTGGGGGATGGATACTTGAAGCTCTGACTCATACGGGGCAAAGGCAATGTATGTAACCCAAACATTTATACCCCTGTAATATGCTGAAATTAAAAAAAAAAAAGAGGACGAAGGGGGCTACTTCCTGCAAAGCCTGGTTCCTGTGCAATATGAGGACACAAAATTTGCTGAATGACTAAGTATCTGTTTGAGCATGGAGTTTATCAATAGTTATACTGATAGAGGCTTTACCTTACCCAAGAAACAAGAACTTAAATAGTAAATAATCATTTTTGAGCAAAAAAAATCTTAACTGCAAGTCCTGGTCCTTAAAGAACTTCTTCAAAATATACATCCCCCAAAAGGATGTCATTTTCTTTGTTTTTTTGAAGCAGGAAGGAAACTGATCCTTACCTTTTTTTTTTTTTTTTTATTTCAGCAAATTATGGGTGTACAGATGTTTAGGTTACGTGTGTCTTTTTTATGTCAACTTACAAACAAGGACTGCATGTTGTTTTGTTTTAGCCTTTTTTACACTGTAGTTCCAAAAGACTCCCTCTAAAACTGATGACACATCTGCTTGTGGAACAACTAAGGCAAGTTACACTGTGTTCCCAAGGGTTGACTTCTAAGTATCTCTATAAAAATCTTCACTAGGATTTATTAATGGGTTAGCTCATGAAAGCTGGACGTAAGGATTAGAGGTATAGTAGGTTTAATTTATTTATTAGAGCATTCAATGGAGATACTAAATTCCATATAAAAGCTTAAAAGGAAATAAAAGGGAACAAAAAGTTCTAAAATATTCCTCCCTTGCATTCTACTTGGTGGTGATGGGATAGAATCACATTCACCGTGGGCCTATATCTGGAGCATAATAGCGTGCTCTGTCTCACCAAAGCTGGAAGCGGAGCAACTTGGAGTGAGTGATACGAAGGGTCTCTGCATTCACACTTCACTCAACTGACACACTCTTCACAGAGCAAAGCCAGACAGCTTGGGTCTTTTCATTTGACAGTGCACATGCTGTCTCTGTGGCAAAGATGCCAACATGGGCACCGGCCATCTTGAAAATGATACGGATGATCTGTGAAGTCCACCCACCAATAAAGACAAGCCTGTCTGTTTTCCTTAGCTATACTGAACATAAGTGTCCGATGCAGCACTTTTTCTTATCTACACATCAAAGGCAAAATGCTCATTTAACCCCTTCTTAAAGCTTTTGTCTTGGAGTACTATAGTCATAATACTGCTTTGATTTTTCAAAAGGTGATTTATTTTGAGAAAATAGGCTTAAATTTATTCATTTTGCAAAGAGGGGACAGTCATTGGTCAAGCAGAACAGGACTGAATCTCTGACACTGAGATAAACTCTTGGGGAAAATGAAAACTAATACAAGAAAAGATCTGGGCCTGTGCACTGAACTTCTCAACCGTAAGTGCCCGGCCGTGCAGTGAAATGCGAGGCAAGACTCTTAGTTACATTAATAATGAAGACACAGGGTTGTTTAACACTGAGACTTCCTTTGTCAATGTACTGCTTGTAAAAACAAAACAAACACTTAATGAGATTCTTCCCCTCAAGGTAAATAGATAACATTTTATATTAGTTTCCATAAATAGATTGTGGTTTTTAGTGCATAAAAAATTGCTCAATTCTTAGTCATTTATTCTAATGAAATTGCTTAATGCCACAATCTCCCTGGTGGACACTCATTCCCATAACGGTCAGCACACTTGACTGCCAATGCTATATAATGATAATGCTATTTGTAGGCAGCTCTACAGTGCACAAAATGCTTTCCCATGTATTATTTTGTTTGATCCAGATGATCAAAGGGTCATATTTACAAAATGGAAAGTATCCAGACTTCTGACTCTTAAATCTTAGTGTCCACTGCATGTCATGCCAAAGAGTTATTGCTAAAATATGTAGATAGCAAGCTGCATGTTACCTAGTTGGTAAAAGAATTATTGGATTATTCTTAAAGTTTTTCTTAAGAACATCTTACATTTTTTGGTATTTCTCTCTCTAATTTTGAACTCTATTGCTGTAGAGACTATTCTATATTCTTGCTAACACCTTTACTGTCCTATACTAAATAAAGACAACAGGGAGAGTCCAGCCTTAACATGGACAAGATGAATACTTCCCAAAGCCAATCATATAAATCCACACTGCTGGGTCTCTCTTTCAGATCTAACTCTTAGTCAATACAGCTGCCCCTGCAGTCAACTCTACCTGGTGGAAAAGTACAGAAAGTGCTGAAGAGCCCTCAGCAGGATCTGAATGAATCAAGTTTTTGAAAATGCTAGTGTTGAAATTCTTAAGGCTATTCTAAACTGCCAAAAAGTGGGCCAGAAAAAGAAAAATATTAAATTCTTGCTTTTGCATTTCAGAACTTAGCTTTATAATATTTACCCTAAATTTCCCAGCCTTGATTTTATTTATTATAATTTCCTACCCTCCCTGAGAAAAGAGGTATCCTCAAATGTTTAAGTTCATTCTGAAATCAAATAAAGGGTAATTTGGCTTCTAAAAATCTGTTAACTTATAATTATAGTAGCCTTTCCAATATACTATGAAGCCATTTTCATATTTACATTTCATAAATACCCTGAAGTATTAAAATAGATATTATCAAAAATATTCACAAGCTTATGAAAGTTCACTTTTGTTATATTCTTCTCAACAATAGCCCTTGTGTATTTAAAGCTTATTTTCACTTAACTACCACAAATATAGATTATATTTTCATTCTACCTGCTTATAGGAAACAATCAGTTAACTACTTTACTACATTATTTTGCAGAGATTCTACTTTAATTTCCTTTCCAATTCTTGTCCAGTGCCTAGTGGCAGTGACTTTTTTGAGTTGTTTCATTTTTTAATAATTTATATAAAATACTATAATCTATATGCACTTAACCTATAATTCTACATGCCTAATAGTATAATTTTTTAAAATTACTCTATAATAATAGCTTACCAAACATTAATATTTTTTATATATAGGATAGTAAAAACCTGTCAGGTGTTATACTTCTATGTCAGTTATGTTTTAGAAAAGATTCCTAAATGTAATGGACCAGTGATTATATGATTCTATAATCTTTGTTAACTTTTTTACTTTAACAATGTAGCTAACAGCAGAAGAGACACCAATAGTTACCTTTCAATCCTCTGACTGGAGGACATGATAGAAGAAGATGGATAAATTTTATTTCAGTAAAAGAATAAAATACATTTATAATAATTAACCCTTATAATCAGAAGAATAAGGCTTATAGAATACTTAAAAGAAATGTCTAAACTCACAAAGAGTATCTTCAAAACCTAAAGATTTGCATTAAACAGAATTGATTTTCAACTTCCCAGTATTTATAGTTATATCCTCTTATAAGCCCTAGACCTTATAATAACCCTGCCCTGTATGGGATCCCATCGTTACCTGAAGGACATTAGGCAACTCATGACCTTTCCAACTTCTGGATACAGATCAGGATAAAATTAATAGCCCTCTCCTACTTCA
>NW_012155007.1:355652-359984 GCF_000956105.1 Propithecus coquereli | reverse complement strand
ATACCCAGTAGAGGGATTGCTGGATTGAATGGTAAGTCCACTTTTTAGGCCTTTGAGGAATCTCCATTGTTTTCCACACGGGTTGTACTAGTTTGCAGTCTCGCCAACAGTGTACAAGCATTCCTTTTTCTCTGCATCCACCCCAGCATGTTGATTTTTGACTTCTTAGCAGTGGCCATTCTTATAAAGGTAAGGTGGTATCTCATTATAGTTTTAATTTGCATTAGTGATGTTGAACATTTTTTTATATGTTTCTTTGCCATTTGTCTATGTTCTTGTGAAAATCTTCTGTTCATGTCATTTGCCCACTTTTTGATTTTTTTTTTCTGATTTGTTTGAGTTCTTTGTAGATTCTGGATATCAGTCCTTTCTCCTATGTATAGTTTGCGAATATTTTTTCCCATTCAGTAGGTTGTCTATTCCCTCTGTTGATTATTTCCTTTGGTGTACAGAAGCTTTTTAATTTAACTAAGTCCCATTTATTTATTATTGTTGTTGCTGTATTTGCCTTTGGGGTCTCAGTCATAAACTCTTTGCATAGGCTGACATCTAGAAGAGTTTTTCCTATGTTTTCTTCTATAATTTTTATGATTTCATGCTTTACATTTAAGTCTTTAATCTATCTTGAATTAATTTGTGTATATCCAAATCTTTTTAAAAATTTTAATCTATAACACAATGATGAGAATCTCTGGGCAACTAGGTTTTTACTTGGTTGATTTATTTCCTTGGGGAAAACACTAAACAGTGAAATTACTAGGTCCAAAACATGATTCCTCAGGCTTCCTGTTGGAAGTAAAGTAAAATCTCAAACTGTAGCCTATGAGGCCATTCCTTCCCTGGCCTCTGCGTCTGCTGGCCAGTCTCCTCTTCTCTCACTCTCCCCACACTCACTACATCCTTACCACCAAGCACTTTCATTCTGCAGCAAATATTCATCGAGTGCCTATTAAGTGACAGGCTCTGTTGTAGGTGCTAAGGCTACAGGACTGAACAAAAAAGTCAAAATCCCAGCCTTCCTATGGCTTGTAGCCTGCCAACGCTCTTTCTGTTAATTACATTGCCCTGTTCTATTGCCTTCATGTTTGTGTACTTGCCACTCTCTGAAATTACCGTTTGTTTTATTTTGTTTACTGTCCTCACTACTCTAGAAGGTAAGCTCTACGAGAGCTGGAACCTGGTCTGTGCATTCTCAAGCACCCAGAACACTGAGATGATGCTAAATCGAACTTCTTGAATGTGCCATGGTATCTTTCTGCACCTTAAAATGTTTCCATATTGTCTTCCACGTTGTTTGCCAGGTTACAGGGCCATCAGCAGCAAATACATGGGTCCATTTTCCTGCACCCTCACCAGTACTGATGCTTATGAAGGAGGGGGTTGTGGATCTGGGGAATGGGTGCTAATGAAGCGTAGTTTGATGGACAGCATAGAAAGCACTGACGCTATCTTTTGATTTTTTAAAATAGTGTATGAAAATGTTACTTATCTTGGTGACTGAGACTTTTTTGACACTGGCCAAATTCTGAACTCAAGGCGAGTGCCTTACATGCCTCTCCAGTCTCGGTCCTGCTATGTATAAAAATGGCAAATGAGAAATATATTTATAGATCTTCTCTTGGGACTACAAAATAACTGAAGACAGGAAAATAAAATTTCTAAAATAAGCTTAAATGTTCCTATCAGGAAAACTATTTGAGAGTTGTTTTCAGGATAAATGAGACAACGCAGACAAAGCATTTGGCATGCTGTGAGGCATAGACAGTGTGTTCTGAGCAAATGCAGCTGGTGGTATTTTCTTACTACATTACTGCTACCTCACCACTTCCACGTGTGTACAAAGATTAAACTGACCCTACTAAATGCAGTAAAAAAAGTCCTTTAGGACTGCAATATTTATCCCAAATCAGAGTCCATCACTGAAACCCCTTTGGTAGGAGATACCTCATTGGAGAATTTACAATTAACGGAAAAAAATGGAGTTAGGAGGATTGAGGTAATAAGTGAACCTATACAAAAAAGGCCTCGTATTATTTAAATGCTCACTAAAATAAAATAATGATAGAGTATCTTAAATAAAAATATTTTCAATATTATTTTACATATCTTGAGATAGAAACATTCTCTTGGATAGATATGCTTCAGGATCTGCCTCCAAATTTTAAGAAGATTCTGTAAATGTGTTTTGCTGTGTTCCATACTAAAGTCTACTCCCCTCTTTGCCAATTTCCCCTTCACTCCCACTATGTTTGTCCTTTTTCTAAATATCCAATGTCTTCCTCATTTTATGGTTCGCCATGATTAGTTTCCATTTCCCTGGCCCATCTTAGTATTATATGTCTTGATTTCCTCCTTCCTAGTAGGCACCAAGGGGGTGACCTCAAGTCCAGAGTGATCAAGACAGCAGTGGCAAAAGCATGTTTTTTACTCATCCATTCTCATTCCTCCTTTCCTCTTCCTAACTCTTTTGTTCAAATAGCCCCCAAAAGAGTGACTCACAAATATCTGAACCAGGGCCCTCCAAACAGCAGAGTCTCAAACTGACATCTACTAGAATTCGGAATAACTGCAATGTATGTTTGTAATTTCTTACATGTCAGGTGCTAAAGTTAGTATAAAGAAAACATTTTTTGTTGTGTTTGTTTTGGTTTTGTGGTTCAAGGCCTAGGAAATAATTTATTCTACTCTGTAATGTATACAACAAATATGAGAACCCATTAGAGAAGAGATTTTAAAATATTTAGAAAAAAATTTTAATATATTTATTTCAAAAGACATCATTTCCTCTTACATTAGGATGTGAATGTGTTATTTAAGGAGTGTACTTTAACAACAAATCTGCAGGATATATTCCAACTCTATGTTATAATAAAGAGTTAAGAAGTGGTACCTTGTGTTCTTCTTCTAGTTCCAAGCCCTTGTCTTTGACCTTTCATCTTCTCTCTCTGTACTTATTTGAACCTACAAATGACTACAACACTCTTATCAAGTAGCCTAAAGTGCTTCTGGAGTTTGCAAGTGGTTGTTCCCAATACAGAAAGAGTTGCTTCATTATAGAGACTTCAGCTGGATGGTTTCTCTGCAGTTAACTCACATTCATTAGCAGAAAGCCCACCAATCTTAGATTGGCAGGGAACTCGCTTCATGCAGCGGAGCCCGGTGTTAAAGCCCATTACTAAAAGACATTGAAAAGAATGTAATGATCACTCCCTATTTTTTTCTGTCATGCCTTGTGGTGAAAGATGCCTAGTCTTTTCCAAAAGGCTGGTCTCTTAAATAACGTGACTACCAACGAGTATTGCATTCCTGTCTCACATGGAGGAGGTTGTAGATCTGGGGGCATGGGTGCTCCAATGTGTTGTTTCATGGCGAGCACAGAGTAGGCTGAGGCTTTTACTGAAAGTGAGCATGACCTTTGAGTTGCACATTTCTTTATGCCTGATTTAACTCTACATCTGGCTCTTTATATAAAATGATTTATAATGAAAGGGTATAATTCCATATCTGTGGCTTAAAGACCCCCCAAATTGGCATGATTGTTAGAGCTGTTTATCTTTTTGAACAGTAATTCTACCTTTACAACTGAAATGAAGGAAAGACAAATGAACAGAAAAGACACATTTATTATCAACTGGGCTCCAACGATTTATAATTTCTAGGTATGTGTATGTAGGGCGTTTTCAGCTGTGTCTCTAATAGGAGTCTGAAGCTGGTGGCATGACACATACCATTAAAAAAAAGTCTACTTATGTCTTGAAACCAACAGTATCAGCACAATGCAGAAAACTGAACACATGCATTTACAGATCATGTGCACTTCATGGAAGTGCTTAAAGAAATGAAAGAAGAAAAAAACTCATTACTTGGGAACTTACACGAAAATTTTCAAAAGAATATTGAGGTCACTTCAGAACAGATGACACAAACATAGGCTTTATTTGTAATCAATGTAAACAGCTGTTTCATACACACACACGCACACACACACACATAAAAAAACCAATTTAGGAAATGCACTAACCTATATGAAGCTTGTATGCAGCTTGACACATTTTAGCACATTTGCTAAGTTTTGTTTCTACGTTTAGGAAAACTAGATATAAACAGGTAACAGTGCTTAGAATATGAAATAGCCGGTGTCCACAGAATCAGTGCTGTGGAAACGCCATGCTTTGAAACTCCATTCTGGATACCCAAGAGAGATATGTTCAATATTCAACAAAATCGAAGAATTTGAAAATTGAAAATCTCTCAGATGTTCTGAGAGAAAGTAAATCCTGGGGCAGAGTCAGAGGATTTGGATTTAAGCCTACAGCTACATGAGAAAGAAAT
>NW_012155007.1:353919-355602 GCF_000956105.1 Propithecus coquereli | reverse complement strand
AAAAAAAAATCAATCCTTATTAAACTTTAGGAATGGCTTATGTTTCAGATACATTAGTTATAAATATTTAGTCTAAATTATGTGGACAGTGTGAAAACCGTTTTCACCATCAAAGCCTCTGGTAAGAAAAGCTTAACTCAGGGGTGCATCTGTATTATGGCAAATGGCGTTAACCTAAACGGGGGCTTCCTTGTCTTTCATTCTTCTGAAACCCTATAGAAGTTACAAATCTCATCATCAGAGGCAGGTTTTGGAAAGCTGATGTTTGCTCCACCGGAATGGAACGGTGTATCCTTGGACTGTAAACAGTACTAAAAATAGCTCCTGAAAGGCTATCATTTTGTGTGATATTATTTCACCAAAAGAGAAGAAAAAAATATGTCTTTAATCCTGAACAAACCTCTTCAAAGTTTATGCTCTCAATAAACCTTTCACTGAGAACTGAAAATATAACTTAGTAATGCAATAAATGCCCTAACAAATATATCAGATTTTTCACTTAATGCTTTTTACAGGCTTAAACCAAATGGAGTAAAAGGAAATCACCTTTTACAGTCTGACTCCTACAGGAAGAATGCCTTGCTGTCACGCTTTTTAAAGAAGGCATGGTGAATTTATATCAACTTTGGTGAATCTTGGGGCATGATAAAAAGAAGAAAAATAGCAGTGCAGTTAACATTCCACAGAACTCTCTCTTCACATGTTTATTTCCTTACAGACTGGACATGATCCAGGATAATAAGAAAAAACGTGCAAAAAAAAAAGTGGTTGTTTTTTCTAGAGGCAAAATATATAGAGTTTAGCACTGTATGCTGATATGGAAGAAATGATGTTTCCCCACCTCTTAAAACATTGTTGTCTGGTAGATTAAAGATAGTAAATGGTTAGGATTGGAGAAAATCACTGAAAATAGTGCTCCCATGTAAATCAGAATGCAAGTAAGTTGGGTAAGAGGTCATGGGTTACTGAAGTTTAGTTCAAAGCAAATGAAGAATCTAATTTCAGCCTCTTTATCTTATGACATCGCATCTGGAATTTGGAAATATATGATTTCATTAGGCTGATTTCATGATGATAAACTGTACTTATGTCTAAAGCAAGAATTGGGTTAAGACTGTTGAACAGGTGGGCAGGGGTGTAAAGACCAGAAGGTGGGATCACCAGGAGCTGCCTCGGAGCTGTGGACCACATGAAGATGTCTGGTGTGTTATGTAATTGTGATAAAATATACATAACCTAAACTTTGCCATTTTAATCATTTTTAAGTGTACAATTCAGTGGCATTAATTACATTCACAACATTGTGCAAACATCACCACTAGTTCCAAAACCCTGTCATCACTCTCAACAGAAACTCTACACAAATTAAGCAACATATTTTTGTTATTAAAACAACATGACCATATTAAAGATAATTTCACCCCAAATTCTACTACCCTAACACTATTTTCATCTTGTATATTACACTTCAGTAACAGTTCACAGATATTTTTATAGTAATATGTTATTATGCATGTAATTTTTTATTCTGCTTTTTTCAGGAAATATATGAAGCATTTCCCATGTTTCAGAGTCCTCACACATACTATCCTAACGTGTAATATCCCATGTTCATGAAATTATGATTTGTTAAACCTTTCCCCATTCCCTGATTCTTGATTAAGTTGGTACCAAGTCTTTTTA
>NW_012155007.1:238090-340769 GCF_000956105.1 Propithecus coquereli | reverse complement strand
TCTATGACTTAGAAATTCTACTTCTAGAAACTTATTTTCCAGTTGTATCTGTGGAGTCCACAAGTATCCATTGTATAAGAGGAAACTCATTGCAGAAAATTAAATAAAATTTAAAAATTTAGTTCCCCAATTGCACTAGTAACATTTTAAATTACTCAACAGTCACGTGTGGCTAGTGGCTACCATATTGGAAAGTGAAGATATAGAACATCTCCTTCAATGCGCAAAGATCTACTGGAGAGTGAAGTTCTATATTCTTAAATGCTTTAAATGCAGCTTCTTGAAATTTCTAAATTTTCTTAAAGGAAATACATAGTTCACACACTCACTGGGAGGATTTAGTTCTTTAGAGGAATAGTAGAGATCGGACTGATAAAATCAATGGATGTAGCAATAGAGAAGAGGTCCAGGTCAGAGACTTACCCCAAAGATGTGCTGCCTGGCAAGGCAAGAAACCCAACTTTTAGGCCTAAAGCCCCCTATGGATGGAAGATGTCCCTGTATAAATGTTTTTCATTTTTGTGGGGAAAATAAAAGACACTAGAATTCTTTCGGCAGTTGCAACCTAAAATTAAGAGATGTGGAATAGCAGAATTCTAAGTAAAGCCTCACTTGACCACCACATAAAATGAGAACTATAGGTACGATTTGCCTCAAATTCTAAACTTCAGTCAAGGGTGACAAGAAATGAGAAGCAAATAAGAAATCCCTTTTTTCTTCTTTTTTTTCCTTAAATTATTTTGTTTGTTCCCTTTTGGGGGCAAGGGCTTGGACCTTGTTTTATTCCTAATTAAGCAGCCTCCAAGGTAGCTGAGCCAGTTCATAAAAATATTTGCCATCTAAACAGACACCTAACATGGCAGACAGGGACGGACAATCAAAGCACGGGGCAGCACTGGCTTCTCTACCAGAGACATTTTACTTGTTTTGCTAAAGGAAAAAAAAAAAAATGTGTGTGTGTGTGTGTGTGTGTATACATATGCTTATCTCACATTTTTTATGGAGATAAGCAGTCTTCTTGTAACCTTTTTTTCTCAGAACATGCTGCCCTCTACAGGCCACATGGATATTCGCATATGTAAAGATACGCATAAATAAGGTTCAGTTATATCCAAATTAATAGGATCACTAGTAAAGGTAAGATGAAAAGGAGGGGGGGAAGTTGGTGATATCTGTGTGTCTGAAAGGCTTTAAAATCAAAATGAGAAACAATCAACATTTATAAGCCTCTAATAAATCTTACTTCTTCAGTTGACATGCACATAAGAAATTATAAATAGTACCATAGTCCTATCATGGCATTTTCCCTGAGAAACTTAAAAGTATGTCGACAGCCAATTTGCCTTTGTTTTAACTAAGGAGGACAGGGTGTGGAAAAAAGAGGAGGAAGAATGGCTGATGTGGCTTGACAGCTTTTACTAACATCTCCAAAGTGTATCAGTTTTGATCTAAAAATATATTAAAATTCGACTCCAAATTGGGAAATAAAAGCCAATGCATTTAAAGAAATATACATGATTTTATCCCTAAGAGTTTAATCGTTTAAGTCCTGGCTGCAGTGAAGTGGTCAAAATCTGGCCTAAAAAATGAGAAATACCCTTCATCCTTACTTCAAATCAATTCTATTGCTATAGCTGTGCCATAAATACACACACATGCACACACACACAGCTGGTATGTTTATTGGTTTAGTCACTAAAGGATTTAGCTGGACAAACATCACAAAGACGATGGCTGATTTAATTGAATTTATGATCAAATGTTTTCCATTGTAGGAAGAGTGGGAAATCACTTATGGGGAGATTTGAATAATTTAAGGAAAGTTCTTTATTTGGCATTATGTTTTTTACACCAAGTCTTGAGGGATTAAATGCAGCTGAGCACTAGCAGAGAATTCTCATACAGATACACAAAGATATGTTGTGTAACAATGCAACAAGGGCCAGAATATTGCTCCCTTTGTGTTAATATTTCTGTTCATTTATCTCTCATTTGTAATCTAAGTAATAATATTCACACACATACATAAACACTATGAGACTTCCACTGTAAACTGCCACTAGATTTTTTTCTGAGATCCCAAAAATGTTGAAATGATTTTAAAATGTTCTTTCGGGTAAGAAAAAAAATAATTGATTTAGGAGTTGTGTATGTGTGTGTTCAAGGTAATTTTATGCATTTTTCTTGTTGTTAAAGACATAATGAAATCTATTGTTAAAGTCACTCCCATGACGGCTCTAACAGCTTAACATGCGATGTGTGCCCCAGGGCATGGACGGGCTCGAGTCTGAAAGAAAAAGGCAGGTTAACTTTGGAACCCCCTGCCAGTTTTCCTCGTCAGTGATGACAGATATGGCAAGGCCATGCTCCCAGCATGTGTTTCAAGAGATAATTCATCCGTCCTCCCCATTTAAACGCTGTAAATAGCCAGAATAATTATACTTAGTCTCGTCACTGAAACCACAGGTCGAGTGGACAGCTACACACCTGGCTGAGGCTTACAGCAGTTCGTATATAGATGACATCATGGGAAAAGGTCTAGCAAACGTTTGAATTTGGTAACGGTGATTTGTCTATGCGTTTCTTTCAATCTAATTAGGAAAACTGTCTAATAGATGTGTTTCGAGACTTAGGATAAATCACAGTTTTACATTAATTACGTAAAATGCTATTTGTTAACAGATCACTCTTAGGAAGAAACTGTTGGGTAAGGGCAAATCTTGTTCCTACACAAGAAGTGTTTAAAAAAAAAAAAAAAAGATTCGGTGACCAAGCAGTTCAGCGTGTGCTCTTAAGAAGGTAGAAAGAATATTTGAGAGGATGTGTGGGGGTCCTGTGCAGGAGTCGTATTCACACTCGAGAATTGTTTATTTGGAACTGAATGAAAGGCTCTGACTGGCAGGCGAGGGCAGGGAGTGCTGAAAATCAGAAGGAAGGTAAACTAGTATTTGTCGAGGGACGGTGTTTGGTAAGGTGCCCGGTAATTTACACCCTTACCTTATTTAAAGATTAAATAATAACCTGCCAAGAGGTTTTAAAGATTGAAAAAACTGAGGCTCAGAAAGGTCAGTGAGCTTGCTGAATATTATACAATTCAGAAGTGGATCTAGGGTTGAAGTTGGTCCCTATGATACCAAAGATTCAGGTGGCTTCAGGTGTTTTCTTGCTACTGTGCCAATAATTAGCTTGCGCAGCCTCCCTTTCTCTCTTCTTTCTTGGTTGAGAACAATACTATTTATTGACTCTGCATTCTTAAAAGGTCAGCAGGACCACTATTCACGCAGCAGATGCTAGATGCATGTGTCACCATGAATATTCTAGTAACTGCATCCTCACAATGAGTGGATGCTGAGCCCCAGTTTTATAGAAAGTGTCCCCAAATGATGAGGGGGACCTCATTTCAAGACAATCAATCAAGGTAGAGGGTGGAGTGGGTGACAGCGGATACAAAGGATGACAATGTTAAAATCATCTCTTTCTCTAGTGACTTATGTTCATCTTCATTTTGAGGCTGAAAATTCATTAAATTTTTTGTAAATATTTTCTTAATCAAAAGAAAATGATATAAATAAATGTTGAGGAAAAGGATCACATATCAGGTGTTTCTTTTAAATAAGGTAAAGACGACTGCATTTCTGTTCATGCTTCACTTTCTAAAATGCGGCAGTTGTCAATGTCCTAAAGCTTAAGAATTAATATGTGTACCCACATGGGCCCGGTGACCAAGACCTAGGTCTTGATTTGGGAGGCTAATTTAGAAAATGGAGCCCCTCTCAATAGCATCTCCTACGTGGTGAACAGGAAGCTGAGCCTTCGTGATATTTTCTGAGTAGAGTTACGGGAGATCAAGGGAACAGGGAACGACAGCAGAGAGGTGAATTCTTAGGGGAGTTCAAAAGGGTAGAGAGCTGTGTGTCTAACCCCCTAACAGTTCCCAACAGAAAAGAGAGAGAGAGAACACAAGAAGGAGAAATGAATAGAGAGCTTGCAACAGGCAGTGCCCCTCAGGAGGGAACAGCGTGGCTTCTGGAGGGGAGGAGGCGGGAAGGAGTGTCTGCTTGATGTTCTTTGATATTTCCACTCTTCCCCCTGCAGATTTATTACGCTTATTGGGTACTCCAGAGCCATTATCTTCTTGGAGTGTTTACAAATAAAAGATAGAGGTGAGAAGCAAAAATATAAAGCAAGGTCTCTGGACACTTGAGTGCAAAATGCAATGACTCTTTAACGTAGAGTTTCCAGGCATCAGACGCCCGTATTTGTGCTACACTGGTGAGCATTTAAAATAAATGAATATTTCACATGTTGATCTACAACTGCCCAATATGTTGCCACTGACCACATGTGGCTCTTTACATTTAAATTAATTACGTTTAAATAAAATTTAAAATTCAGTTCCTAAATCATCCTAGTCACATTTCCAGTGCCTGGAAGCCACAGGGGTCTAAGGGTTACTACTACATTGGGCAGTGCAGGCATAGAAATGTCAGGCCAGACTTTTAGTTACCTCAGAGAACACCAGCCTCCCTGAGCATAATCTCTTTTTTCTCTATGCTGGGGATAAAAAAATGATTTCTTCTTTATACATAATTTTGAGGAGACCTATTGTGAACCAGGCCATGAGGACCCATCCAAGTCAGAGGCCTAAGCCTGTTACCTGATGGGTCAGAGACCAGGTGAGAGAGGCCGTGTCTGACCTGGCTAGGGTGGGTTTCTCCCCTCTACTGTGCCCCAACCCAGGACTCATGACTGAATAGGAAACCCCAGTACCCACTTGCGGTAGGCAGAAAGGCCACCAAAAATGTCCACTTGCATACCTGAAGTCTATGACTATGTTACTTTCCATGGTAAAGAGACTCTGTACCTTTAAACAGGGAGATTAACCTGGACTAAACAGGTGGTCCCAACCTAATTACATGAACCTTTAGAAGCAGAAAACTTTCTCCCACTGGAGGCAGAAGGAGAAGTCAGAGAGATTAGAAGCTGGTTTGAAGAAAAAGGTGGCCATGTGATGAGGCATGCAAGATGCAAGAGGCCTTAAGTTGCTGGCGGAGGCTCCTGGTTGACAAACAGCAAGGAAATGGGGACCGCGGCCCTACCCCTACAAAAAACTGAATTCTTCCAACAACCTCAATGAGCCTGGGAGCAAGTTTTCTTCCCGAGCCTTCAGATAAGAGCCCAGCCCTGTGTGGTCAACACCTTGATTTTGGCCTTGTGAGACCCAAAGAAAAGAAACCAGCTTTGCTCACCCAGACTTCTGCCCTACAGAACAACGTGATAACACATTTATGGTGTTTTACACCAAGAAATCTGTGGCAATTTGCTATGGCAGTCATAAACTACAAATACCCTACTTTATATTTGGGAGAAGCAGAAGAACCTCTACAGTTTACACGTCTAGAATCTGTTTTGGGGAACAGTTCAAGAAAGCCTAATTCCACCTTCCTCCTTTTAGGGAAACCATAGCCTGGCAGCCTCTGGAAGCTCTATGCCACTTCACAAGTGTGGCTGGGTTTTATTCCTTAATGAGCTGGATGGCAGAAGGAAGGCATTAGCTGCACCAGAAGCCTGTACTTCTGGATGGCGAGTCCAACAAATAATCTGAAAGGATGAAAAACAATGGCTAGTGACAGCTCCTAAGCCTGGCATATACTGCCAATTAGTAAGACAGAAGATGGACATTTTCTATCACAAGGGGAACAAAAAACCAAGGCCCACCAGATAACAAACAGCACAGGGCCTGCCCTTGACCACCACCAGGAGTTATTAACAACAGTGAATTCTTTGCTACTAAAAGAAAGACATGGACAAGAAATCTGACAATGACACAAAATGACAGGGGAGAGCCTCCTGGGGGTGGTGGGGGCTGTGTGCAAGAGGCGATAAGTCTCGCTGGTAGGGTGTGAGTCGGAGGCTGGCGGGCCTGTCATCTCTGGAACTTAGACTGTCACAAAGCCAACCTTTTCCCCATGGCGCATGACCCAGCAGTGTTGCAAGAGAGGCCTGGGTTGGTGGTGTGGGTGGCCAGTCTGCTGCAAACACTATTTTCCTCAGGATAGAGGAAGTCAGGTTTCTACTCCATCCCAGCTCTCCTGCTGCACAGACTGGAAATGACATCAGTTCCCAGAAGAGATCTCCCCACCCATTGTGGCGAGAATGAAATAAAATCAGATATTGGTAAGCCCTCATGAATAGCCGGGTTTTAAAATTCATAATATTCCTTTCACAAGATTCACTGGGGGACATTGCATTGATCATTTGACCTCATGAGTATGTTTTTTTTTTATTATTATTTTAGGCTATAAAATGGAGATGACGATACCTGTCCTGTAAGAATATGTGGGGGATGTGACAATATACATGAAATTGAATTCTGTATTGCAAAAGGCCATCCAAATGTTAGTTGCCACCACCTCCCCCATCACAACGAGGACTACGGAGCAGTGAGTGCATGTTAGGCCTTTGACGAGGTATATTTCATATGCTTTCACATCTGTGCTGTTGCCACGACCAGTGATAGGGCTAGGCCTTTGGCACATTTTCCAGCTTCCTCTCAGATAGCTTCTTCTTTGTCTTCCTGGCCCCTGCCCGCAACCTGTGTCTTTGGATAGACCTTTATTCTATCTTCTCTGGGGCTTTCTCGGACTCCCACCAGGGCTTAGAAAGTATCTCCTATTTTAGGTCCTCCTCTTGTTCCTTTCAAGAATCCAATCTGCAATTCCCCAGAAGAACTGCTCTCTATTAGGTGGCAAGGGGTTTATTGAGTCTAATGAACATCACATCCACATAAAGCTTTCAGTAACTGAACTAATGATTCATTCTTATGAAAATGAACGTCCCCAGGAACTGTTCGGAACTGCAATTTTCAAGCAAGCAGGTGAGCCTTTGGGGCCTCCAAACATTACCATATATAGGTGTCCAAGGTCAGGATAAGAGACTTGCTTGGATCTGACTATTGTGTTGAAAACTGTACATTATCAAGGGTATAACATGTGGTGAAGAACTACATCCACGTAGTCTTCTAAAGCTGAACTCAAAGGCACAGAGCTGGGCAGTTGACCCCTGTAGCTCACCCTTTGAGTTAAGAAGCTAGAATTTCAAAATGTCTGCTTAACTGTCTGCTTTAGAGCTCGTTATCCCAACAAACCCATCCCCCAAAAAGTGAATAGATGATGTATAGAATGATTTCTTTGAAAATATTATGAGAAGTCTCCAGGCACTAAATAAATTAAAACTGTTACTTTGAAGTAAATAGAATTATAATGCAAATGATCAACAATGAAAAAAACGTGAAAGCAAAGACAGATGATTTAAAGATCTGACTCAACTCAACTGCTCCTCCTAGTGCAGTAACAGTGTTCTTACCTTCCTCTCATTTCTAAGCTGGCAGAGAAATTTAAAGCTCTAACTAACTTTGCAATATATTATTGTGTTAGAAAATTTTAGATCAACTTAGAACATTAGGGAGAGTGGAACCAGGGTCTTTCCTTAAGAAGGCACTGACCTAAATCTTGATGGGACACATCAGATATGATGACAAGAAAAATACAATAGAGCATCACTACAAATACACAGTGAAAGTTATGTTATTCCTCTAAATATTACCTTAAATACATTATGTTTTATGCATATGTGACACAACTATCTAGCAATAGATAGTTGTGGAAGTTTTGGAAGTTAAACATTGAATCAGATAAAATATTCAAGGAAAGTTCAAGAACACAAAGTTAGGAAATATTTCTAAATCTTCTAAATTAGGGATTTGACTCTGTGGGTACATTCAAATATAGCAGGTAAATGTTTTCTTCTCTATTTTTGCATTCCCAGAAAGGTGGATTCATTACAATGTCTCTGTATTTGCTGTACATTTAAAAATATAAATTTTTATAAGTTCTTAGGAGAAATCCAGCTGTACTGAACTAACAGAAGGATTATAAGCAGAACTAGACAGAGCACGTGAGGGAACAAGCAGAAGGAGGTTAACCTGCACCTATCCAAGTCTCTGGACATGCTTCCCTTTACCATCACTAGCTATGTTTTCAGATCTGTCTTCTGTGACTTAGTGGTTTATTCTTAATTCTCTTTCTGATACTTTCAAACCTCCCAAATTGTTCAGCTGTTAAAAAATTCCAAAACAAGCAAATGTGTTCCTGGAATCTTACCCTTAACTGCACTGGAAAGCATATACTAAGGCTTCCTTTCCAGCCAAAATAATAAAAGATCTTTTAAGTGGCTGAAATTCTTGGTTGCTTGCACATACATGCCAATGTCAGACAACTATAAATAGAGAGATTTGGAAGAGAACTAGGGAGAGTCTTTATAAATCCAACGAAATAAAATGAGATGTTTTGAAGGCAATCAGAAAACAATACATGTTTTTATAAAATTAAGATTTGTCTCCCTTTAATCCAAATGTAAGAAGAGCTTGCATGGATCATGTACTTCCAGTATGAGGGAATAAAAGGACTTTCTTTTCTTTATTAATATATATTTATTATTTTCAAGCCTGTAATTAAGATTTCTTCTTCATATTATCTTTTTGAGTTTGGCTAACTGATGGATCTTTTGATATTTTGCCCCTGACACTGCTTTGTTTCCCCAGAATACTAAAAAAAATCTTTCAAAGGATAAAATTATGCCCAAGGTACTGATATAAATGAAGTCAGCAGGGAATTGCATGGGTGTTACCTAGGGCAGGCTTGGCCCCCAAATAAACTGTCTCACTCGTTGTAGCCATTCAAAGAGATTTAAGGATTCATTTCTCAAGAAATTCCTACTTTCTTAGGCAGGTTAACACATCCACTAGCTTAAATATCTGGGTTAATACATATTTTTAAAAGCATTATTACTAAATTTTGAACAGTGATTTACTTTTTATGTTAACCCATCCATCTTACATTAACTCATCTAAATTGAATTTAACTGAGTTCTTGCAAATTAGTTCACTTTATTTTAAACCTATTACCACTGTGTAAGAGAATTTACCAATTGTTTTACTTTAGTAATTGTGCCATAGACAAGCAAATTAATTACAGCAATGGAGAAAACCAGCACTTGTTTAATAGTCTTTCAATGCAGTTCTTTTTAATCTAAACCTCACTCCTGAAGCAAGAGATATTGGACTGTTGATGATGGTTGCAAGGTCCATTTAGAGGAAGAATCAATAATATAATTAACATCTCTGAATCTTGGTTCTCTCTAAATCACATTGGGTTTGAATTGGCTAGAGGCTATAGCTTGGCTCTTAAGATTCAGCACTTAACACTGGAATACCAGAAAGTAATATTTTAATAATATTTTTAGTAACGATTTTATTACTTAGTGTTTCTGAAATAAACCCTTAAGGTAACAAAAAATAAGACTTACGGGGACTTAAAAATAGCATGGTTCTAAACAAGCCATGTTTATAATTTTAAAACCTTACCTCAAAGCTTAGCTTTTAATATTTTCCTTAAAATATCTAAAAAGTAATCTAAGGGTGGGACTGAGTTTATTAAGTGACTCTGAATTAATTGCAATGATAAATTCTATAATTCTAATTATTGCTTTCCACAAAGGCTGGTATGCTGTGTATGTAGCATTTTCCTGTTCCTTCAAATATGGGCTTAGAGATTCCATTGCTTTATCAAGAATTGTTTCATAAAGTGATTATCTGGTTGGACAGAACTTTTTGAGAGAGGAATGCATTTGATCATTTAATTAAGGTAGGAACTGTACACTGTATATATTATCTGGTGTATAAAAGCACTTAATTAAACTATGTTGGACCAGTGACCAGTAAAGGGTAGTAGCTAAGAGGGGAGGGGCAGACACAGATCGCCCCAGCGGAGGGCGTGCCTCCCAGGAGAGGCGCTAGAGAGTAAGAATCCACTCTTCAAATGGCAAAAGCAAACCCCTATGCAAGACAAAAATGACTATGCCAATGTGTTCTTCTAAGTACAAATTTAATAAAAATAAACTGCGAAATCCTTCAAATAAACCACTGCAGAACTTAACGTATTCATTCCATGAGTTCCTCACAATCACCTTTTGTCCACTGTATCTACTGACAACACTGATTGAAACCATGTTTAATACAAAACAGTTTTTTCTTATTTTTTATTTTCATAACTGATGGTGTCCAAAATTAAACATGCCATAACTGTAAAAAGTGAGACTATAATTCTAAATTCCAAATAGATAAAATTTCGTTATGATACATTACAGTTTATCTAATCAAAGCTGTGCCAGTCACCTTTCCCCCAGCACAATGCTCGAAATGTGATGCTGATAATGGAACGGTAGTGACTCAATCCCTCTGCTTTCCAACTTCCAATGATTTACTAACAGGTTGGCTTGCAATAAAAGGCTCCAGAGTAATTTACAAAACCAAGATCTTCAGATTTTGCAAAATTTTGAAACCAATAAATAAAACCATTTCAACAAGCTCAAATAGAGAACAGAAATGAAATACGTTGAGTATATATACTTCAAGGGATGAATGTACTTAGCTTCCCAAAACAGCCGAGGGGAAAGATACATAAACAAAACATTTAAAAGATCAATTTAATCTAGCTCAAAAATTGACACCAGTATCATTTAGATTAGAAAGTCAGTCCCTATACCATATTTTACAAATGATGTTTTGTTGATACTAAAATATTTCTTGGAATTTGGTTAAAAGAAGATTGACCACAGGAATGTTAGGATTTACAATTCTGAAGCAATGCCACATTGCTCTAGGAACCCAAACTCATACAGAGTTGGCTCAGGCTGAACATGGTAGCTGATATCCAGTTGGGGTTTAATAACAATTTAATGGTCAATGAATAAATAAACAGACAGCAAGATGAATGAATGAAAAAAAATGCCACGACAAGCTTATCAGGAGAGTTGTAAATATTAAAAGAGAGAGAAAGACAATGAGCACAATCTGTATAAAGACTTACTTATTCCATGCTTGTCTAAGGTTTTTAGAGCTGTACAGGGTAAAGCGTTCTGAAATAAAAAAGAAAAATAATAAGCAATCTTTTTATCGAATATATATACTGCAAGCATGTTGAAGAAATTAACTTTTACAAAAGACAGTGTTCTATTTAGTCATAGTTAAAGTAGCCGTAGTAAGGGTCTTTCCCTTCAGATTGGGTAGTTATAAAGAGTACAACAGGAAGATCATAACATTTTAAACAATGAAACATTGTCTTCTTTTGTCTAGAATGATTTATTTCATAATCTGGTTTCCTAGCAATTACTTCTTAGAATAACTAAGTTTTAATTGAGTTGAAAAAAGAAATGCAAACTCCAAACCTCCAAACTGTAAGTAGATTTACAGAAGAATATTGACACATCTGTCAAGTGAGACGCTGTTTTCTCTATGAAGATTTCTCTGACTAAATACAGTAACGTTGGGTCTACTTTCTTACACTGTATGGTATTGATACACACTCAAAGCCAACTACCAATGTCCTATAATATATATTTATCATTGAAGAATCTTTATTATATTTTTTAAAATTAAAAATGAACATGTTTGTTTTACCAAGTTAAACAATAAAGTGATATAGAAGAGATACTAATAATCTCCTCTCCTGCTCTCCATTTTTCACTCCTGATGATATGGCCATTGTTAATGGCTTGGTATGTACCTTTCCACATATTTCTTTATGTTTATTAAACACACCCATCCACATATACAAACGTATATACTATTTTAATTTGTTAAATGGATTGTATAATAAACGTTACTCTTAAACTTTCTTTGGCACTTAATAATATACGGTGGATAGTCCTTCCAATCAAGAAAATATATGTATAATTGTATCAAAATGGTATAACATTCCATAGAATAGAAGTACCATAATTTACTTGACATTCTCCCACTGATGAACCTTTAGGTAGTTTCCAGTTCCTTTTCCCTTACAAACAATGCTTCAATGAATATCCTTGCACATCTGTCTCTATATATAGATGCTTTCATTTTTGTTGTGTAGATTCCCCAATATAGAACTGCTTAGCAAATGTCATGTACATTTTACATTTTAATAGAGGCCGACAGATTACTTTTCACTTTCCCACCAGCGATGAAAAAGAGTGTCTCTTTTTCCATATGCCTTCCAGCACTGGTTGTTATCAGTATTTTACATTTTTGCCAAACCTGTGCTTGATAAAACATTCTTGGGCTTCTTTTTATATGCTTCCTGGCTATTTGCATTTCCTCTTCTGTTTCAAATTTCACTTTCCATTGCTGGTACCAATTTTAAATTTAATATTGATTTGTAGGCCTTTATCAGTTTATACAAGATTTTTTGTATATGATCAAGTTGTCTTATATAAATATGAAAGTGAAGTTTCACTTTTATTTATGAAGTACTTTTCCATACAGAAATTTAAATTTTTATTTAGTAAAATAAATTATTCTCTTTATTTTTGATTTCTTGTCTTGCTTAAAGGAAAAGATCCTGACTTTGAGTTTATACAAACAATTTTCATTTTTCTCCTATTTTTTTTACTGACTAATTTTTTTATCTCTTGGTTTCCATGTCTGGAGTTTATTTATTTAATATGGTATGACATACAGTTCTCATTTTGTCTGTTTAAGGAGGCCAGATAATTATGCCAGGACTACGTAATAAATCAATTAATCTTTCTCCAATAATTTGAAATGACACCTTTATCCTATATTAAGTTCCCAAATATGCCAGAGCCTGGACTCTTTTCTTTTATACTCACCTATTCATGCCAGTATCGTACTATTTTAATTAGAGTGCTTATTGTCTTTCAGAAAATGTACTTTCTAGCTAGTATTCTTTTTTTTTTAATTATTGGGGTAAGTTGTGAACATTTCTTTATTCATTCATTCCACACAGTTATTGTGTACCTAATAAGTGCTAGGGATTGTTCTCATGCTGAGAATACACACATGAGCAAAACAGAAAAAGTTCCTTTCCTCATGGAGCTTGTATTCTAGAACGGGTGAGACAGACAAGAAAAACATGAACACCACCATCATCACCACCACCACCACCACCACCACCACCAAGAACATAATAGACAAGCTAATTTTAGAAAGTGGTAAGTGTTCTGGGAAAGCAAAACAAGGAGCTTTGATGTAGAGTGACTAGTGTGAGAGGACACTTCAGGTTGGGTGATGAGGGCAGGCCAGTTTAAAACAAAATAGTCAACCAACAAGATAAACAAAGTTCCCGTTGGAAATCTGGTTGAAATTCCATTAAAATATATATTTATTTGAAAAGGATGATATGAAATGTTTGTACATAAGAATCTGGTATGTCTTTTCATTTAGACTTTTAAATAATATTCATGTATAAGTACTTTGGTGGCATTCAATTTTTTTTTTTTTTTTAATGACTGGGCACAGTGGCTGACGCCTATAATCCCAGCATTTCGGGAGGCCGAGGTGGGAGGATCGCTTGAGGCCAGGCCCTTGAGACCAGCCTGGGCAACACAGTGAGACCCAGTGTGTGTGGCGGTATACATCTGTAGTCCTAGCTACTCAGAAGGCTGAGGCAGGAGGATTGTTTGAGTCCAGGAGTTCAAGGTTATAGTGAGCTATGATGGCACCACTGCACTCCAGCCTGGGCAACAGAATGAGACCCCCATCTCTAAAAAAAATTTTTTTATATTGATCTCATTTCTTTTTAATTATTTAATACTTACGAGGCCCAATTTTGCTTAATATTGGTTGGTGTCCTTTGTCAGTATTGTCTGCTTTTAATTGCAATTTTTTAAAGGAGAGAATGAAAATTACTTATATTATTTTTGTTATGGTATATTTCACATATAAGACTACCACTGGATTAGAAGAACAAAAGGAAAGTAAAACTCACACTCAGCTTCTTATCTCTAAACCAGAGCTTACTCAAAAGAGATGACTAAAAACACTGTACAATGAATGATTCATTCCACTACTACTTATTGAACAACTACTGAAGACATAGGAGAGAATCAAACCAAAAAAATCTTCCAGTGAGGAGGGTGCGAAGCTGGAGTTTGTTTGAGGCCAGACGGCTGGAGTAGACCAAGAACCTGGGAGAGGGCGTGGAAACTGAGACAGAGACAGGCCGAAGGGTAGAGGGCCTTTGTAGCCTTTGAGATATGATCTAGTATGATTTGGTTTTTTTTTTTTTTTTAAAAAAGATCACTCTGCCTTTCGTTCAGAGAACACACTACAGGAGGCAAGGTTGGAGGCAGGGAGACTAAGGAAAGGTTATTACAACTGCCCAGGAGATCGCCTACAGGACTTGGGCCATGGGAACAGAGTGAATGCAATGACAAAGGGGTCGGAGTTTGAGACAGTGTTCAAGGTAGAGCCAGTGAGATCTACCGGTGAATTAGATGAGGGGTGACAGAAGGGAGGAGTCAAGGATGGCTAACAGAGCATGCACTGATACCCAATTTCCAGGTTTCAAAGATGCGAATTTCATAAGTCTGTGATGATTTAGAAGGTATTTAAAGTGGAGGTGGAGTTCTCCTGGAGTTTCAGAGTTATCATTTGAGCAGGGGTAATTGACAAAATATTTAATAACCTGCAAGAGACAAGCATTGACCAATCAGAACAGAAATTAGCCATTATGCCATGAAGGTGTGCACTCGCTGAAGATCAGCTCCAATTATAAATATCCATTGCTCTAAAGATATAGACAAAAGTGCTCACCAACAATTATGTATTTATTTGTTTCAAAAGAATGTCTAATTTCTGAATTTATTCTCTACTAGACTGCATCATATAAGATGCAACATAATTCAGCCAGTAAGTGTAGGACAGAACTTTAAAGGCATATATTTTAGGTTTGAGAATTAACTGACAAGAAAAGGAGAAAGGGGAAGAATAGTTCTTTGTATAAAATCAAAAAAGAAATATTATCTAAAGTCTAGCATTAAGAAAGCAAGCCATTTTAAAAATTAAGTAAATCAAATGTCCTTATAAAGCAAATATGACTTCCTCAACTTTATATTCCTCATGAAGCAATTTTAATAATTTGCTATGATTTCAGGATGAACAGGAATTCCATTACAGATAAAATTAATACAATTTTGCATTTACAAATAAATTATTATTCTTAGCAATTAACGGTTGCACATAAATATTAGTTCTAAGAACTGAGTCTTTTTAGAGCTTGATAGGATATGCTAATAGAATTTTTTCCAGAAATATACTATGTCAATTTTAGCCGTGCAAAAAGAGACAAACCTGATGGTGAAACATGCCATAGGAGAGTTAAAAAAAAAAAAAATAAGGATGAAACCTCATTCTCAGGTTTACTTTCCATCACTATTCACATAAAATCTTAATTCTTTTAGCAAATATTTATTACCTGGGCACCTGCCTCTGTGCCAGGTGCTGCACTAGGCGAGGGGTACACAGAAGTGAATAAGTCCTGGTTATAGTTCGGTGGCACAGAAATGCACATACAGAATTACAGATACAGGGTGAAAAATGCTACAACGTGGATATGGACGCAGTCCTGGAGACGAGAGCCAGAGCCAAGACTACATCTGTCTCTTTTCCAAATAAAGACAGTTTAAACAAACATGTGAAGCTAGCTCCAGGAACAGAAAGGGCCTGATCACTTGTATGCAACATCTTTGAGACCTTAATTGCTCAAGTATATGATTTCAGATGGAACCATTTCTAACATTTTCTGCAATACATTTACAATTAGAGTAAAAGATTGTATCTTTAAAACTGCTCCCATTGTAAATAAAAGTAATGTTCTATTAGAATGAAAGCAACATAATTAGCTATGTAAGTTTTGAAGGCAAAAAAATGTTGAAATTAGTGCTCCAAATCACTAACAAATGTATTTAATAAAATAGTCAACTGCCTATGAATAATTTTGTCAGATTATTCGAGTATTTGCATATGAATGTTTTACGCTATTCTTCAGTTAAGTTTACTCTCACTTAATACTTTAATGTCAACTTTCTCTTTCCAATTATGTTTAAACTAGAGGTTTAGAATGTCATTATTTAAAGCATTGGCTAACTCATAGCATAACTGAGAAGTGCAATTAATTTGAACCTGCAGGCTGATTTTCACCTTCTCCTCTTATTGCAGGGACACTGCAGAGGATGATCCCAACACAGCAGGAGACCAGGGAGGAGAGTTTGCAAAGAAATCACTTGCAAAGCGACAAGAGTGGAGAACAGAAGGTTGGAAAGGTTTTCCGCCTATGCACTGCAATTCGTTGACATTCCACAGGAAAACAACTGGAGAACAATGCTACAAATTGTAAAGTCTCCCACCTTAAAAGAGCCAGACCTGAAATGGCTTGAGGCACTAAGAAAGCAAACTTTAACCCACATGAAGATAAAATTTAAATTGTATTTTACTGGTTTGCATGCAAGTATTCACTGTATACTTCATGAGATTAATTTTATTTTTTATTCTCCTCATTCTCTTCCCAGCAATGTTTTTGTATCTTATAAGATACTGCTGTATTTTTAACTTCAATAACAGGAAGACATATGAGTAAAAAGTTCAACCAACCAACCAACCAATAAAAAACCTCAAGTGTGTTCAAAGGATTTGAAAGGCTGAACCAAGATTTATAGCTAATGCTTTTCATTCTTTTGGGGGCTTAGTCGGGGGAGCACCAGAGAGCAGATCATAAAGAGGTTCAAACTTTAGTATATCTTTTGCAAATGGACTTGATATTACATAATATAAATAATACCATGGAATAAGCATTAGTTTGTAAATCAATATAAAAATCAGTATGTCCAAAATGCCATATGAACTGTTAGGTGTTCTTTATAATTAACGCTTCTAAATCATATGTTCAACTATTCACAATACAAATATAGGATTATTTGGCATTTTAACAAATGAGTTTACTTGTACTGAGCTGGTAAAAAAGTAGTAACGATTTCAGCAAAGAGCTGTGGCCATACTAAAGGGCACCTTAGCATCTGGCAGAGGTGTTGAGCCCAGTCTTTCTTGGGATTGCTCAGATAGAAGATAAAGACACTAGTCCTTTATAAGGGTGAACAATGAACATAGTCATGAATCACTCTTGTTACATTTAAAATAATTACCCTAATTATTTATTTATATAACATAATATTCTCAAATTCTCAAATCCTTTAGGATAGAAGGCACAGCATTCATTCATTCATTCATTTTCATTCACTTTATAAATATTTATTGTATGTCTACTATTTTCCAGGCACTGTGAATACAGCAGTACAGAAAACATGCAAGGTCATAACTAGCCTACAATAAACCATGCAAACCTGAAAATACTAAATATGCAAACACTAAATATACTAAATACAATATGCTAAACATGCAAATACTAAAGGGTTCTCATTAGAAGAAAACTACATTCACAAATATCCGTAAGAATTTTTACCCAAACTTTACTTTCTTCTATTTATTAGGAAAACCAAGCCAGCAGTGAACACTTCAGTTAATACTCTGATTAAGATATTTAAAAAGCTGGATCTACAGTCCTTGGAACAGAAGTAAAGCAGAATTCATGTACAGCAGAAGAGGGTTGACCTTGAACAGAGAGGGCTAAACTTGTTTCAAAATCTGGGAATTTTAGATATCTTAACTCCAAAAGAGTATGGTGATCCCAACAGGCATTTTAGACATAATATGTATTTGCCCAACTGCAATTTGCAGCTTTAAAACACTTGATATTCCCCAAATTTTTAATGGCTCAGATTTGACAGAATTCCAGCATTATCAGGACGAGTTTTTGATGTCACACACCAATGTTGAACAGAATTGCACTGCCCTGTTGCTGTTACCCCAAAGAGCTACCTTAAAATTCTGAGCAGCATCCTCAGTTCTTTAAATGGGAGATGCAGCATCCCACTCTGCCCGGCTACTGCAAATCATCTTTCAAACACCAACAGTGTGCTTTTTTAAATGAGTAATCTCTGAGTAACTTCTAGAAACAAAGGCTCTACTATTTTCATTAAACATTCTTACTTGTGATGGCATTTGTTTTTCTAACATATATACAAGTATGGATTTGTGAGTGCATATTCCCAAATGAGGTCTTCAAACTATCCACACTTTTCTCAAGCTAGAATTTATAGACCACTTCTCTTTCCATGAGACATTTTTCTCTAGAGAACTAAAGTTTAATCGGTTAGGTACTTACTAAAGTCTAAAGCATACTATCCTTTTAAGTCTAGGAGAACAAATCTGTCTTGTAGTCACAGAAAATTCCAGACACATGTCTTCCAAGCTCTAGTGACCTTGACCATAATACTTAACCTTCCTGTGCCTCAGTTTTCCCGTATCACAGTTAGGGGATAATAGCAGTACTTACTTCATAGAGTTACTGTGACTATACAATAAGAAAATATATCTCTTGAACTGATAAGAGTGCCTGACTCATACTAAACAATACTTGTTAGCTATTGCTACTACAACCACAACTATTATTAATAATAATATGCTTGAAAAACTGACTATCTTGTCTGGTTCTATTATATATACACAAAGGAGACATATGGTATATAGAAAACAGTATTACTTTAGGAAGGATAAATACTTAAGCTATCTTAAATTGCTTCTTCTGAGGTGGCAGTTAAATGAATGAAATCCACAAACACACTGATGCTCTTCTAACTCCTGATATGTAATTCTGTGATTCTAATGTACTAGTGGAGAGCGAGGATTCGCATTGTGAGAGAATATCAATTGTGCTTCTTTTTTACAGTTGAGAGATTATTAATTGGATTTACAAAGCTGGCTCTAGAGGCATAAGCATCTGTTTACATCCATACTTATGTCCTTTTTAGACAATCTCCATTGCAAACATTATCGTCCATTAGCTACAAAGGTACTCTCTGATGGCGCGGCAAAAAGAACCATGTACGTGAAGGAAATTTCACCAGACCTTACAATTGAGCTAATAATTAGTAGTCAGTTTAACATCCTATTAGTCTGACTTGAATATTTGAGGGTAAAATACTACTTGCATCTTAAATAATGGAAACCAAGGGTTTTTTTTTCTTTCATTTATATATTAAAATAAGAGTTATTATTCTTTAGTCATGTGTTTGTCTTGAAGGAGCCCTGTGATAGTGGCCTAAAGGGATTTGTTAAACAACAGCAAAAAATGAATTTGATTCGCTTGTCTTAGCCAAGAGTAGCTGACAAGCCTAGACATCAGAAGACCCAGTAGGGGAGATTAGATTATTATTCAGCAAATAATCACTCCCTCCTTCCTTCCCACCTTCACGAGTAGAGGATACTTCTCTGCTCCACTGAGAGTTTGTGTGAACAGTGGGCATGTTAGCGGTATTGACACAAGCAGAGGCTTGAAATGTGCTCGTGGCCTTGGGTCTGCTCTCCTGTCCTCCTGTCTTTCCCTGAAGAAGAGTGCTCTTCCACAGCTGCTGCCCCGCAGGGGATGAGAGAGGTGTGAGTGAACATACCTGAACCCAACCTCCAACTTGGAGCCAAGAACTGTGGGACTCAGCCAAGGTCAGCTGAAACTCAACACACCACACAGGCATGAGCAATTAACAAATACGTACTAATTATGGCACTGACTTTGGGGTGCTTTGTTTTAGGCACTATCACAGCAGAGTTGACTGCTACATCCGGGTGCTGGTCCAGCGCTACCATGTACCACGGAACAAGGCTTTCCTCTCTGAGCCTCAGCTTCATCCATCTGCCCTGCCTACCTGTCCTGCTAGAAGGACCTCAGGAGACAGTGTCTGTGAAAGCATCGATACACAGTAAACAGCTCCACAATGCCCAGCATCATCAATCAACTAGCACTTAAAATTTTTGCCAGTATTCTGTTTCCAGAAATTTTCAAATACTGAAAAATTTATATGAATTCTCAGATTACTGAGCACCATGCTTATCTCTGTGCCAACAATGTCTCCAGTGACAAAGAGAGAAAATCTTTCATCCTACCCTTGGTTCAAACACTTACTCAATTATGAATCTCACATGAGGGTATAGAATCCTGCTCAAGTTGGACAGCTGTGCAAGCATTTGGCCTTGCGAAGTCCCACCTCTTCCCTAAAGGTACAGTTTCCTACTCAAGGTACTGGGGTCGAGACACAACTTGAACACAGGGATCAAGTTTCTTGTTTTAGATTCAAACTTTCAATCCCCTCATCTCCCTTCCTAAGATCTTGATTTTTAAAAAGTTTTTGAAAAGGGACCTAAAAGTTCAGGGTCAGGCATTATGGAGGACTTTTTACAATGTACAGACTTCTAGTTATATACTCACTGACATTTATTTGTGAGCAGGATAAATATAAAATATCACATTACACATTCAAGAAAGCAGTTAAAAACGTATGGCTAGTTTATGGTAATGACATCGGTATATAACAACTCGATCAAATGTTCTATTTTAAAGGAGATGATAATTTTTCCAATACCATGTAAATTATCCATATCTTCATTCTGATCTCAACTCTTAGGCTAAAAGTTTAATTCTTTTCTTTGATATGACTTTAATCAAATCATACAAATTGGACAGTATACAAAAATTGTAGTACTCTTCGGTGGACTGGGATTACTGAAGAAATAAAGCCTTTGGTGACTGGCATTCCATATCAACTTCGGTGATATGAGGTGTAGACAACTCCCAAACTGAATTTTATAAAATTCCAGAGAGTAGGAATAATAAAACTAGTTTATTTAGGATTTTAAAAAATAAGTCTGTCCTCAGAAGAAATGAAATTCTTGAAAATTTAATCTTATTACAGTTTTCTGGCATTTTCTAGACATTCTGCCAGTCTCTATCATTATGGATGCCCTCTAGTGAAAAAAATGGGAATTTCTTCAAGCACATACAGAGAAAGCATAGATGCTTTGCACTAAATTGGGTTTCTACAATTCATGCAGTATTTCCCACCATACACCTGCCTACTGGAGAGGAAACAAATTGTTATTTTACATTTTTGAGTGATTATCAATATGTCTGGCTGTTTCTTATTTATTTTTATATCATTGGCCACATCTATGATTTATTTCATATCAAATTCCTGGTCGACTACAGACCTATGAGGAAAAATATCCCCTGCGTCTGTGGTATCACTGCTAACTTGTGTGAAAATAATTTCCCTCTGAGCCAGGACCTGCCTTTATAGAACCTTCTCAACCCAGGGCTACAGGCAGAAATGACCAATCAAGGAGAATTTACACTTGAGATGAAACCTCTTTCCAGCTTTGAAATAGGTCTGTGACTTTTTGTAGTCAGTAGGTCCTTTTCAAAATATAAAATATCAATTTTCCTCCCCTGCTCAAACCCCTCCAATGATTCCTCTCACACTCCCAATAAAGTCCCAACTCCTCACCTTGGCCTTCCAAGGACTGGTCCCCCTGTAATGTCTCTTGCTGCTCTTCCTGTGCTCACACTTCTCCTGCCACAGTAACTGGTAATCTATTACCAGTCCCCTCTCTGGCATGTACGCGCCATAAGGAAAAGGGTTTTTCTGCTCTGTTCATGGTGGTATCTTCAGCGCCTGCGATACTGCCTGGCACCTAGTGAGTGCCCACGAAGGATCCGAGCTCGTAAGGGGGTGCCAAGCACAGTCGCTGCTGATTGAAACACGGCCACTCAGCTTCGGCACTCAGCCTCCTAGTGTGATCGCCACAAGGAAAAGTAAAGGCAGCCGGCCCGTCCTGTCATGTTTACATGTTTTACTTCCTCTGCTCTATAAAGTTCACGTAGTTCATAAATTTAGTAATTAAGTGGCTTTTTCACTGTGTGACTGGCATTTATTTGTGGGAAGAGGAACAGCAAAGTTGACATAGGTGTTGGCCAATGGTGGGTAGAGAGAGGCCTTGATGTCCTAAACCTGTGTCAAGCAGACCTACAGTGCTTTTATTAATAGCAATAAAATCTGACATAAAAACCATATATTTGCATAACAATTTTTAAAGTCCATTTTTATAACAGTCACATAGTTACACCCTATACGCTTAGATCTTAACCCATGACCATTACAGTTGCTGTCGATCAAAAAAAAAAAAAAAAAGACATAAGAAATTCCCTGGGGGTAAAATGTAAAGAGCAAGTGCGACAGGAAACACCAGTCAGAGGACATGGTATAAATGATAAAAATATTATTTTGTAACTACGTGCCCTTGACAGTTTAAAAGCACTTTTATATCAATTATGTCTGTTAGCTTAAATCTTCTTCAAAATAAGTAGGGCATAAATAAATAACAAATAATAAAGAGAATATAAAGATAGAGTATCTCATTTAATTTCCATAGGAAATCTGTGGGCTGAATAAAGCAAACGCATTCTTCTAGAAGAGGAAGGAAGATATTTCTGCACACCACAGGTGTCCCCTCACTGAAGCTGGGGTCTGTGCAGGGCAACATCATGGCAAGAAGATGCCCTGTCCTCTAGTCCTCCTGCATGCAATATCCCACTCTAACAACAATTTCTGCTGCTTCCACAGCTTTCCCTTCACCTTCTTAAAGAGTCAGGAAAAGCCAAGAGTGTGAATAAAGGCTAAGGGTGGAGACATCCTCAGGTCTGCAAATATGAAAGCAGGAAGTTCTCATAATATATACTAAGCACTGCACATCTGAGACTACATATCTGCAGAGGGCATTTTGGAGTTGACGATTTATTGGAGGCACAGGTTTAAAGGGCTTAAGAATATGCCCTTACTTAGCAGGTAGAGGGTGGGTTCTGTATTTACAAAAAGATACAGATCTTAAAAAAAAAAAATACAGATCTTTTCCAAGACGCCACCAAGCAGAGCTGAGAAGAAGAGCCTGATAATTCTCATAGTTCCAGGTTTGCAGGTCGAGGAGCTCTCTTAAAAGGAGTCACAGGCATTGGTGAGAATGCCAGGCATAGGATCAAATGACCTGGGTTTGTGTGTTGGCTCTACTATAGTGCTGGAGGGTGAGGCCGTGGGGGCAAGACACCCAACATTGCTGAGCCTCAGGATCCCAGTTTGTCTGTCTGTAAATGGGATAACAAAATTATAATAAAAACATTATCATAACTCAGTTATTCTAAATATTAAATAATATATTAAAAAACCTTTGTAAATAACAAAATACAATATCAAACGTAAGGTGTCATCACCATAGCATTCTAGTTCTGAGATGATTTACTTCCCTCTGAAATTAAAAAGTCTGGATCCATTTGGTTTGGAGGCTCTAGTCAGGCCAGGAAATACACAGAACTTAAGGAGAAGTTTTCCACTTCGTTATAAAGCCTTAATACAACTAAGTACATATTTTAAATGTTCCCGTTAAGGTCAATGTGTCTGTAGGTTTAGTTTGGGGCATAGTATATTTAAAATACCACCTTTCCCCAATTGCCTCCAATGGTAAATTCTTCTGTATTTATCTTACTTCACTCATTGGCAGATATTTCCATTTTCATCAAAGTTTCCTTAATCAAATATCCTCTTGTATTGGATAACTTTCCCTTAGAAATAACAATCACTTTAGAAACATTCTGTTCTCTTGCTTGATTTTGGAAAATAAAATTTATTCTAAATTTCATTACTTTTAATTGCTTCTGGTCTAGCAGCATTTTTCCTTCCCTGAACTTTACTGTGTCTTCCTTTTTAAACTCCTGAATAATAACCTGTCATTAAATAGCTGTTGAATGCCCCTTTTGTTGGAAGCATTTAGGAGATGAATAAAAGTATCATACACAGAGTCTACATGTTATTTCAGTGCCAAACCATTTAATACAAAGTGTTATTTACGGTTTTGTGTATGTACTTTGAAAAATACAGAGATCAGACCCTCTCTACTGATTTTTTAAATACACTAATTGTCAGTAAACTGTCACTGCAGTTCCCAACCCCTGGGCTGTGGCCCAGTACCGATCCGTGGCCTGTTAGGAAACTGGCTTCGTATCACTGCCTGAGCTCCACACTCCTCCCCACGACACCCCACTCCCGTACTCTTGGTCTGTGGAAAAACCGTCTTCCACAAAACTGGTCCCTGGTGCCCAAAATGTTGGGGACCACTGGGAAGAAGGTCAACGAGAAATCATGATAGACATTCAGTAGAATGATATTCCATGATGTAGGCTGGGAAAAAAAAAATCACTGAACTAAGATCCAGGGAGACTTGGAATCTACTTCTACCTCTGACACTAACTTTGGAAACGTTCATTAACGTCTCTGGATCTCAGATTCCTAACCTCACAAGAAGAAAGCCCGACTAGATGCTCCCTGGGGCTTCTTCCTGCTCAAACATTCACTTTGCTTAAATAGCTATGGCACTATTCACACTCTTAGCTCACGCAGCCCTAGGGTACTCCTTGACAGCAGAAAATTCCAAAGCCTTCACAGAATTCTCCATCAGTCACCCGGATTCTATTAGTCTGGAGAACCTCAAATACTACACGCACTCTGCCCTGATCTGGGGTTACCACAATTCCACCAAGCTCAAAAAACCCTTCAAATATGTACAAAAGATGCATTTTTAAAAATGTTAAGTCTGTCTTATAACAAAAACATGTCAATCGTCACTTTACCAGAGGCACATGAGCCATGTTGCCTCTGTCTATGGGATATAGCAGGGGGTAAAATAGGCAGGAGAAAGTGATCCTGGGATTCACCTGGGGAGCCTCTTATTATCCCTGAAGGAAATTAAGGCAGAGAGCATTATTTGAAGGCCTCCCG
The DNA here is from genome assembly GCF_000956105.1 of Propithecus coquereli. NCBI lineage: Eukaryota > Metazoa > Chordata > Mammalia > Primates > Indriidae > Propithecus > Propithecus coquereli. The sequence goes on along the minus strand of NW_012155007.1, from coordinate 316,163 downwards.
TTAAGGAGGAACTATGAAACCAGTGAAAAGAAACATGCCTGATTTTTACAGTGGACTCTTACTTTGTGTTAGAGAACAGGGTTTGGCCTGTGATGCATCTTATCACAGGTGATAGAATTACTGGAGCACTAAGAACACCACAGTGTAACCTCTCACCCCCGAGCTGTCCCACAGCAGGCATCCTGGAGACAGTGATAAAAGGAGACACTCTGGTATGAGAGAGTGAGAGAGAGACCTACTTTTAAAAGACCATAAACCACAGAACCCTGAGGGCAAAGGAAAAGAAACAGGAGGGCAATTGGGATCAAAGAAGAAACAATCCCACTTCCCATTTCTTTTAAGAGAACTTTAAATGGAAGTGAATGATGGAAAAACAGCAGCTTCCAAGGTTAGACTCCCTATTATATGTAACACAAACACACACACACACACACACACACACGGACTCTATAATATATAATGCAGTTGTGACCTGCCATCGTTGCCTGGTTGTTATGGGAATAAACTGAGGTTAAGGAATTTTATGTTAGCATAAATATAAGCACAGAAGAGGATATATACAGGCTAAATACTAAAGAATAAATCTCACTTTTTATCTAATTGTTTTTTTTACTATTTCAACAATTGTTTTAAAACTGTTTCTCAAGTTTTGTTACACTTTTCAAAGGAAAACCATGCTAAGTTCTGAGATAAAACGGAGGAGCTGAAAAGGTACGGTCATTTTATTCTCCGTACATTTCCTTCCCTCTCCCCTAGACCTTGTTGCAGCTTCCTAACTGCCCTCCCTGCTTCTGCCCCGGCTGCCAGTTCTCAGGACAACAGCCAGGGTAGACTCACTAAGACATATACCGGCTCCTGGGCTGCCTTGTTTGAAATTTTCCAGAGCTTTCTATCTTACTCAGATAAATGATGAAGGACACAGTACCCCTCGAGTCCCTACACGACCTGGTCCAGCCCCACTGCCCGTGACTTCATTTTCAACCCTCCTCTCCCTCCCACTTCCGGGCGTTTGTGCTTCCCATTCTCTGTCTGGAGAGTTCTTTCTCCAAATATCTTCATGGCTCTCTCCCTCATGCTCCTCAGTCAAATGTATCTTTCCAGGGAGGCCTTCCTTGATAACCCTTTTTAAAACTGTAAATCACCCCCTTCTCTGGCACTTTCTGAACCCGTTTTTTGCTCTATTTTCCTCCATGGGACTCATCACCACCTAACATGCAATATATTAACATTTTACTTACTATATGACTCTCCTAACAGGGACCTTTGTGTTTTGCTCAACGCAACATCTTCCCGTGCTTAGACATACAAGTGGTACTCCATAAATATTGCTGGAAAATGTATGAATTTAATTCATTCATAAAAATTAACTGTAAAAATAAGTTAATTTAAAAAAGTAACTACTAGGTAATTAGGTTAGACTATATTAAAACCAGAGACACAGCTTTCTAGATTTATGCATGATCTAGACCATCACCATAAAGCAGTCCATTTTAATTTAAAGCCCAAATTGGTTTCTCTTACACAGATACATATATATGAATTTATACATATATCTAGAACAAAAATTGATCTTTACAAAAAACCATGACTACACGATTTTTAAAGCGCCATAGGCTTTTTTCCCTTGAGGCAAAATTTATTCAGCTAGGCAAGTCAAGGAAAACAGGAGATTGAGGATTAGTTTCAAAATTGCTTAAAAAGTAGAAAGGATCATTTTTCAAAATCCCAAAGAAGCAAAGCCTTTTCATGGACAAAGGGATAATTTCTCTAGAATATAAAGAACTCCTAGAAATTGATAAGAAAATGACATACAATTCAACTGTAAATTGGGCAAAAGATATAAACAGTTCACAGAAAAAAAATGCAAAGGATTCTGAAACACGTAAAAAGATGTTCAACTTCATCACACAAAGAAGACGGCAAATTAAAATTATACTGAAAATGCTTTTGTCCTCTAACTGACTGGCAAAATCCATAGGTTTGGCCACACACTGTAGAGTGGAGAAGCAGCATTCTCATGTATGTCTGGTAATAGGGACAACAGGTACTGAGCCTTTGGACAGCAGTTTGACAGAAGTGTTCAAAATTATAATTGTCTATACTTGTTGCCTCTTTAACCCTATTTCTCCTAATTTATCCTTCAGATATACTTGCATACATACGACGTGTATGTGCATGTATATGTACGAGGTTATTTACTGCATTAATATTTATAATAGCAAAACACTGGAAACAACCAAATGTCCGTAATCAGGGAACAAGCTAAATTCACACAATGCAAGTCTACGAGGCAGAGGGAAGCCACACTGGCCTCCTCTATACAGTGACATCAGAAGACCGGTAAGACACATTAATGAGAAAAACACCGTGCAGAATTGAGCTTACTACGAGAAAAATAAAAATATATATTCATAATTTCTTACACTTAAATAAAAGAAAGAAACATAAGAAACTAACACACTGGGAGCCTGCAATGGGGGGGGTCGGTGGTTCTGGCAGGGAGGAAGCTGGGGGTGGGGAGAAGGCTTTGCACTTTGCACTATGCTTCCTTTTCATATTGTTTGCCTCTTTGAATTGCTTACATTTATTATCTATCAAAAAATTAAATAAAGTATGTCCCATGGTTCAAATTCTATCCCTCTCAGACTTTCTAAGGTACCCTCCAAGGTAGAATAAAGAGGTGGAGAGTGGGGGCGGGACAGGTGGGCCGTGGCACTAGTATTTTCCTGCCTTGGGATTGCGTTTTTCTGCCCCTGGAGTATGAGGACTGTAAGGTCAAGGACTAGGACTCCCGGGATGGTCTGGTTAAGTGCTGCAGGAAAACACTCCTAGATTGGCTTCCCGTGTCTGTCTATTATTTTGTCTCCTCTTGGCTCCTCTCGAGCAAACTCAGGAAGCATTTATCCTCTCTGCTCTGATCCACAAGCTGCAGCTTCTCTGGAATATCTTTCTTGCTCATCAGCACCATACCTTACGCCATCTATTCTCCCGGACCCCATTACCTCCTAAGTACGATGCGTCTGTTGCGGTGCTGGCATGTAATATTAATAACATATTCATTCTAGTTTATATACACCCACTAGAGGAGTCACATAGATAATGTCTGTTTCAACATTCAATATAATTCAGAGCGAGAATCATTTATTGATTGCCAAGTATGTACTATTAACAGTCCCTGGTCTCATGAAGCTCACAATCTGTTAGGTTAATTTGCACTAAATCATACTTTTTTCCAAAATACATTTAATAAAGGCTTTTGTATGTTGTTGATGATAAATTTATTTACACCAAAATAAATTACTCCATGTTTTCTAGCCCAGAAACTTGGCACACCAAATGACTATCTTAATTTTTCCTTTCTGTATTTAACTTTATTCATTTCAAATCTTTTCAAATTCTCCTGTTTTATTAATGTTTCCCTAGGACTTAAAAATTTAGATCCCAACACGGGGAAGTTAAGAGCCCACAACAGGGATTTATAAGAGCTGTGTTCTTCACTTAGACTTTATGAGAAACAAGTGGATCAGTTAGAGGATGCTTCTGGCTTGGTTTAAAAAAAAAAATCCATTTTAAATTGTTAAGTTTCTATAGTCTTTCAGGACATAGAAGTCATTTAGAATTTTCAGTACAAATACAAAGAGTCTTTGGGGCAGCTAAAGAAGAGAAAAGAATTTTCAGCACATTGTACACTTTCGGAAGAAGAATATTAAGAATAAAAATAGTTTCCCAATTCAGTCATTCTTTGGAATTGATAATTTATTCCTGATGGTCCCCCAAAAGAGGGGAAGAGGAGAAAAAGAATATACTTGGCTCTTCTAACAAAAATTATTCATAGCTCTTTTCCCTCATATTATAAAGGACTATTACATCTTCCATAAAATCCCTTTCAGTATAGTTTTATGATGGGTCTGCATTTTATAAAACATGTTTTGTAACAGAAAAAAGAAAAAAAAACAACCAACAAGAGAATCATTTTAAAATAACTCATTTCACTGATTATAGTAAATTTCCAATTCCAAATCTTTCATCCTTCCCATAAAAATTAAACAGCCCATGTTTGAGATTCTCCTGTTAAGTGTATTAAAACTGAAAGTTTCATGATTGCCACCTACTGGTAAGGGGAAAAGGGACAACTTATTTTAAAAGTTCACATTTTCTCTCAGATTTTTCAGTTTAAAGTTTAAATATTTTACATTGAAACATATTAAATGTTGCACAACAGGACATTCAGAAAATTTTATATGTTTAAATTCAAATGAACTGACCATACGTCACTAATTTTGAAAAAGAAATCAAACTGTGATGCTTCCCTTTTACAATTGAATACTTTTCCTAGTATTATTACAAGCGGTGACACAGATGGATTGTACTACCCAATTTAAATTTTGCTTTGTTTTTATAGATACTAGTGTAACTGATGATGAAATTAATCAGTCAAATCAAACAAAGTACATATGGTGAAAATCTCTCATGGGAGATGTCATTAACTCTATCTTTACAGACAAATTGTGAAAACAAAAGAACTCCATTCACAGATAAAGTATGCAACAGAAAGAGTAACCAGAATTTTCCAAGGTAGTATGTGACTTGAGAGGGAGCATTCATATAGTCACCTTTTGCATATAGGAAGCACCTTGTCATTTATAATTAATGAAACATACCTGGCTTAAAATGTGGTAGAGAATGAACTCCAGGCCATGTGTCCTCATTTGGCGTTCCAAGAACCTGGTGGAGAGCAGGAAATTGTGGAAACAGACTTATTATTTCCAAAGCACTCAAAATTTTCAAGTGTAGAAAACAGCACACTGAACGTTATGAAACTCTGCATTTCTTTTTTTTTTTCCATTATTGTGTGCCAGGGATTTTATTGCAGTAAAAATAAACCCAGCTAAAGAGCCACCCAAGATGAATCTCTGTGTTTTAACAAATGCAGCTGAATGTGGTAAGACAAGTTAAATCTGCTATATTTTATCAAGTGCAAACTTAGTAAGTAGGCGAAGGAATCAAACGATAAGCTGTCGTTTTCATGAAACTGCACAAAGTCGGTGTGTGTCCTCATGATTCTTTCATGAGCTCTTGTCCTTCTCTCCAGCATCACATGTCTCATCATTTAACAGTTCTAAGAATTCTGTCATTTCTTCTCCACATCCTCTGTCTGGGCATCGCCATGTTTCAAAGAAGGAAGATTGACAGCTTAGGATGCTCAAATTCTCTTAGTACCAGTAAAATCTTTAATTATGTGATTTACAGTTTCCTCTTGCCAAAATGCTGTTCTTCCTACACTTTTTCCTTTTTCTATCCATATTTTCACCTTCTTTTCCCATCTACTTTTCTATCACTATAATGTTTGATCTGGTGAAAGGAATTAAAGGGCAACATTTCAGATCACGTATAACTGGGCAGGTTTCATCTGAATTATTAGTTCCACAGGGCTTTTATACTCAACCATCATGGTAAATTAAATCACTGATTAAGAACATCAGAGTTTACAGGTTACGCGCTCAGACCCTAAAGGCAGACTACTTGGGTTCAAATCCTTGCTCCCCTACTTACGAGCCTTATAAACTTGGGCAAGAAATAACCTCGCTGAGCTTCAATTTCCTCATTTGTAAACCGGAAGGTAATAACACCACCTACCTCATCTGTGAGGAGAACACTACCTGGCACACAGTAAGCACTAGGTAAGAATTAGATACCATTCAAAGCACCCAGAGAAAACCAGGTCAGGTCAGGGAGGCTCCAGCCACGTGGGAGAATCTAGACCGCCCACTTTTTCCACAGTGACTCCCTGTTCAGGGGAGTCAGTGCCAGATGCTGTCATTCAAACTATGTTGGACAAACACAGATAGTTAAACAGGTTAGAAAAGGCAAGCCATAAAGCTGAGGGCTGGCGAAGGGAGATTACCATGGGAGGAAATGAAGCCTATTCCCTTTATCTCTGAGGATTAGCAGGCACTGCTAGGCAATAAGGCAATAGAGGGCTCTAAGGATTTATGCATTTATTTACTGGAGGGGACAGGGCTGTGGTGTCAAAGGGTGGCATACATACAGTGAGTGCTTGACTTGCTGCTTCCTACTTTGCTGAATCAGGGCTAAAATACATGTATTTACTTTCCTCACTGAAACATGAATCTGGCGCCATCAAATAAAATAGTACAATTCTTCTTTTAAATCATAATTGGTTGATTTTGCAAGCACTAATTACTACTAACATTAATAGGTAGCTCTACACAAATAGGGTCACATTACTGATGGGCTGGGTAGGGAGGGGGGAGGAGGCAGGCAAGAGAGCTGGAAGAGTCATAAGAAGGAAAAGAGACAAAGGCATTGTCTCTGATATAAACGATTGTGATAACAGTGTCTCTGCAAAAGGCACGTTCCCCTTTCTTTTCAATAATACCAATCATTATTTCAAGAGAAGGAGACAGGTCTGCCGACACCTTGTCTGGGAATGCTCCACTTTGTTCTCGCACCGAAATTTGCATGAAGGGCAAAGGAGTTCAATAGTACTAAACTTTAGCAACTAAACAGAGCTAAAAATCAGCTCCAAATCACGACTTGAACACAGCCAATCCATCACACAGGGAGTAGAGCCTCTGCAAGTCTCACAAACAATGAAGAGTCCAGCCCCAATTCTAACCCTAAGCCCAACCTCTTGCTCCTGATGAAAGTATGATTGTTTTCCTGACTGTCTCTGTTTCTACAACAGGTATTATCCTCACCCATATCCAGTGCTCTGTTTCAAAATGATTATTAAATATTATGGCCATTCCATAAAAATTGCCAGGAAAGGGAAAATACATAGCATTTTTTTTTTCAATTATAAACTTGACTATTGCGGTTCCAAACCGCAAATTCTTCCCCTGCCTACAATCATGGACTATTTGCACAGGAAATGCAAAGTGGGCAGAAAGTGGGTAAAGGAAAAGAAGAACTAAAAATTAATTTTTCTTCCTGTAAAAGCCATTTTAGAAAGGGGAGTTTGGGTTAAATGTCTGATTAGGAAAGATTGGCTACCTGTGCACTAGGGATAGAGGGTGTTTGCTTTCTCTGATGCCAGATTTTCATCTGTATTAATTGACTAATAAATTCCATTACCAAGACACTTTTAAATTACAAGGGAAAAGAGTATTCTCTAAAAGCCAAAAATACTCTTTTGCAAATAAAACAGAAATGAAGAGAAAATTGCATCTGGTGTGCCATCAATGTTTAAAATGTGGTCCTCGCATCTGAGGCCCCTTTCCATCTGATACACTGAGAAGTCTTCTACATAGTCATTTAAACAGCCTCACCTTAAACCTCTGCACGTGGCTTGTACATCTCCCTGTCCCTTTATTGGTCCAACTCTTTATTCAGCTAATACTCACTGTACTCCTTACAGGAGACATAAGGATGGCACTTGGGCTCTGCCTGAAGATGCTCCGGGTCTAGTGAGGCGGATGGTAGATAAATGGTGTGGTGATAACTGCCTTCGACATAACAAGCGTTCTCTCGGAGGAGTGGGAGAGTAAGGTGAGAACATGCTTGAGTCTTCCCGGGGGCAGGGAGAAAGGCCACTGGGAGAACATGGTTAGTGGGAGAGGGACGACTGTGTCACGTCTGCCAAGTAAAGAAGGAGTGGGAATGACAGCCGAGTATCCAGTTTCAAGGACAGGCTCATGTCAAAACACTTTCAGTTCTCCAAATTAACATGCTGCTCTGCCGGCCCCCATGCCTTCCCACAGCAGCTGTCTCTCCCTGAATGCCCTGCCTCTGGTTTGACCAGCTGAACCTCCTACCTCTATTTGTAGCTTCAGCTCAAGGGTCACCTTTTCCTGACTTTCTGGACTCTCTGGTCCAAGTTATACGCTGCTTCTTTGTGATGTCCAACTGCTTTGTACAGACTTCTACCATGGGACCTAACCACTGCCTGGTAATTGCTAGAATACTTGTCTGTCTCCCCTCTGAACCGCGGACCTCAGAGTATATGATGTTCATTTCTGGATCCCTGGAGCTTACCATGTGCCTGGCACCAGATACACACCCAGTAAACGATGACCGACTGACTGAGTGAATAGCGTGTCTGGATAACAGTGCGAAGTTCAGTGTGACCAGACTGCAGGCTGGGTTATGGGACGGGAAGCTGAGGCCAGATACTGAATCCAAGGAGACTGCATTTTATCTCTGTTTCAGGTTTTATCCAACTGTAGGTCACATGACCCATTGGGGGATTGTACGTAAAATTCACCTAGAGAGTTGACATTAGGATTTTTTAAAAGGTGAAATACAAGAGAAGATATCAGAGGGCAACATAACATGGTAAAGATACATATTGTCTTATGAACCTTTTGTTCAAGTTATGTCTGTGTGCGCATAATGAGTCATGATGTGAAATGTGTTTCTTGCTGTTTCAAAGCCACTTGTACAGGGAAAAACAAGTTATTGGCTGAAATCAAGAATGCCAGAGATAAAGCAGATTTGGAGTCTGAGGGTGATGAGTTTAGTTCTGGACCTATTACATATTAGAAATGCCTGTAGGTCAAATGGGGCAGCTGGGAATACAGAGCTGGATGTTGGGAGAGGAATTTCAGATAAAGAAAAACATTTGGAACTCTTTAGTATGTACATGGTCATAGACAGCAAATGCCAAAATAGATACAAGCTACAAAATGGTCTCACTCCCCTACGTTCAGACATACACAGTTGCCAGAAGTGCACCTCGGTGATCTCCTGGACTATTTAGTATCTGCTAAGAAAAACAAGGGACAGGCTCACCTTAGCAGTGGCGGTATGCACCCCTGACCCTACTGAACTGTGAGGTAATGACCTCAAACTTGCCCTTCTGGGTTTCCTGTGCCCTGGCTGGTGTGGCAGAGGCCCTGCCCATCATGTCAGCCTCCGTGTTGGGCAGAGAAGATACTGAGAAAAAGACGACCTCTCTGTGAAACATCTACTTCCCAAACAGAAGAAAAGTCAATTCTAAACTTTAAGAGCTCAGAGTTCAGGAACTAGTGTTTGTCAGAAATATTTACTTATCCTTCTAAACTATTAATAGTTCCACTCATTCTCTCATTTCATAGCCTTTGCTTTTGCACAGGCCTTGGGGCTGCGAAACACGAGTCCACGGGCTTTCCCTGAACAATGCCTGCAGTTGAAGTAGAACAAGAGCGCTATCAGTTCTTCCTGGGTCCTGGGGACCGAGGAGTCCTAACAGAGACGACAGCACAGAGGAATTCTAGCTTATGGGACGCAAAGAAAACTGGCTCACACAAGTGCGTCCTAATGAAGCCATGTGGAAAGTGCTCAGTTCTTACTTCAGGCCGTTAAGTTTTACGAGCACTACTGCAGTGGCGATGAGGGTTTTAAACCGACTTAGCTGTGAACTCTAAGGGAACGGGAACATCCTAATAACTGATGATTTTTAAACTGAAACTCTGAAAGTCCACGCATATAACATCTCTAAAAGAATGATTGCTTCATAGCTGTACTACTTTAGGTTTAGAATATATTTAGTGAGAAGTCCTAAAAGCAACTTACAAAGTGGCTCAGCAGAATTAGGCTGTGATATACACCCGCTCTGGCACAGATGGTATGAAGTTCCTAGAAGAGCCAGAGAGCGTAAAGCAGAACCTCCTAATTCTTATCCTGATTGTACGCTCTCCAGCTAGAGAAGTAATGATTGGGCGGAAATGCAGAAGGGCCACTTGGAGCTTGCACTGACCTCAAGTGGCACAATGGTACAATGGGTGTGCCACAAATGGGGCAGGCTGACGGTGAGGAGGAAAGGCTTGGGAGTCCAATGGCCTCAGAGATGGTGGAAATTTTAAGAGGAGGACACAGTGGTAGAAAAGGCAGAGGTTGAAAGGATGGAGCATGTTGAGGGTGGATGGGGGGGAAAGACGCAAGTAGCAGGAAATCAAGGGTGGCCAAGGACAGAAGGAAATGACCAAAGGGAGCAAATTTCAGCATGGAAATCCTTGAAAATGCTGACTGTGTACTTGAATCAAATATTCCTTTTTTCTCTCTATATATAGATAACTTCTTGAATAGGCACACGGTATCTTTCAAAGAAATAAGTAACATCAGTGGTCCCTGGAGAGGAGAATGGGTGGCTGGGATCAGTGTGGAAGGGCCATGATCTCCACTGGCCGCTCTTGTGCACCTTTTCAATTTTCTATAATATACATGTTACCTATTCGCTCATTAGCCAAATGTGTTTTCCCACCCATGTGAAAAATAGAAATGTGCTGCGTACCAACATCATGGCCAGCCCTTTCCTAGGTGCAAAAGACAAGATAAAAAAGTAAGCGTCTGCCTTGGAGTTGCTGAGTCCGGAGGGAGACAAGTGCGTGAAACAGGAGGTCAGACAGGAAGGCTGCGCGGATGAGAGGTATGAAGAATGCCATGGGAGCCCAAGAAGAGAGGGAAGGAACAGCTGAAAGGAAATAAAGCATGAAAACTGAGACTTCAAAGATGACTAGGGGTTTGTCAAGTGGAGGAGGAGGAGGGGGACACTTCAGGCAGAAGAGAGAGCGTGTGCACAGGCACGGAGGAGTGTGTGTGCGTGTGTGCATGTGCGTGTGTGCATGAGTCAGCTCTGGGTGATCTGGTGCTGTCTTCCAGGAACACCCCTCTGGGAACTCTATATGGATTGTAGCTCATTTTTTTATAGCTCATATTTTGTAGCTCATATTTTAGCATTTGCTTTTTACTACCACACATACGCTGAAGAGTTCTAAGTGTTTTTCTCTATCTGAAATTCCTCTCTGAGATCAAGATCTGTGTTTTCAGCCAGAGCAAGGTGGGCTGGGGAGGAAGGGAGAGAAGCAGAGGTGAAGGGGAGGAGGCAGCGCCATTCACCATTCGTCAAGGCATGTGCCATAAGCCAAGGGCTTTAGGTCTTAGTGCCATAGACAAAGGGTGTGAATGACAGACCAGACTGTGCTTCGTAAAATTCCCGGAGCCGGGTGTGGAGAAGGGGGAGCAGAAGCTGAGAGGTCAGCTAAGATGCCATAGAGAAGGGCCCAGGCCAGGGTTCTTGTCTGGTGCACGAGAACCACCTGGGAGCTTCTAAAGCAGGGAATGAGGTGCTCAATCCTCACAGGCCAGATGCCCCTTTTACGACACAGTTTATAACATTCTACTGTCCAGAAATGGCACTCAGAGATCGTAAGATGGAACTCATACACACACCTGCAAAAATCAATATGATACTATAACCACTGCATGAGGAAGACAAAAGGGTTTCATGAAAAAAACATGTATTTCAAAAGGAAAAAAATCAAACAGGACGCCACTAAAGGGTAAAATGAAGTAGCTGGATGCTTGCACCTATATGTCAAATTACTGTGAAGGCCACACCAATTCGACTGCATCGTATCCTGAAATGCACTGCTGCTGGTGACAAGATTTTCTGAATCCACTGATTAGTTGGAGGCCTAGAAGAGGCATCCTTGTTTTCAGTGTATTAATATTTAGCATGTATTAAAACTGAGCAAAAATGTTTTGTGTTTATAAGTGAAACCATATTTATATACGTTGTTTATTATACCACTTGCATGCTGTTGTATTTGTATGTTAAAACAGAAGTATTAAGTGATTCCAGGCTTGGATAATTATAATGAGGTGTTTCACTCATAGGAGGTCTTCACTGGGCAGGACTGATCAACACAGTGCTGACAGCACCTGAATCAGTAAGAAAACCAAGAACAGTCCCAATTCCCAAGAAGTCCCCAGTTAACGCTTCCATTGAGATTATTGTTTTAAAAGTATCTCTGGCCAGGTCCCAGCCCAGAACAACTAAATCAGCTCATTATAAAATCTCCACGGGTGATTCTAACTCTAGTGGTAGAATTACAGGTTAAAGCAGCTTTTCACAAAGTGTGGGATATGTACTCCCACATTGGAGATTATTCTAGAACCTGAACAGGGCATTAAATTATATTTACTTGCATAAAGATTTCAATTCTCTTTCAATTCTTTTGAGAACATCAAGCAGAAAATATCAGCTTGGTGCTCATTTTTAAGACCTTTCAAACACCTGCTAACATCATTTATCCAATATCTTTCATCTAAAGAGAAAACAGGCCTTGGGTTCAGAAGCCTGGGCAGGCAAGAAGATCACATTTAATAATATTGACTGGTTTTCATTGAATGCATTTTTACATTTACCTTCTATTTATGGCAATTCATAAAGGTTTTCTACTTTCTGTAGCGATATGAAGAAATAAATAAAATTATATGAGATGCACTGATTGACAGAAAATACTGTCATTAAAAGTATGCTATGACGCTACAGCAAAAATCTCGGTGGAATCAGAGAGTTAATTCGGAGGACCCATGGTCCTAGAATAAAAAGAAAGGAAGCAGGAATATTGGGGACCACCAAGTAGACACCTGAAAAGGCACTGAAGGCTTCTACCCTTCTGGCCTGGTGTGCGGGGCCTGTTGGACCCACCGTCAGGATTCACAGCAAAGAGCAGATGGCTGGGGACTTCCCGTGACAGCCGCAGAACCAGTGAGGAAGCCAGACCAGGGCAAGGGCTCTAAAGACTGCACAGGGTTTCCTGAAATACTCTTGAATAACTGTTTCAGGTTTGTTACTAATACTTTTATATATGCCTCCGCTGTCTGATCACATCAACCTAGTCCCATTACCAACTGCTTTCTCCTGACCATCTATTTTTCTCTCTCTTGCCACGCCCACTATACAGCAGGCTGCCACCATGTCCTAAGGAGCTGGCCCACTGGCCTCCCAACCACTCTACTTGCCTCCTTTCCTACCCTCTTCCAAGTAATGTATTTATATTCCTGAGTGATCTTTTCAAAGTCAAATCTGATCAAGTTCCACTTCCTGAGTTAAGTCTCTCAATGATTCAATGGTTTCCCACTGTTCTTAGATAATCCTGATATGACATACATGACCCTCAAGTTGCTACCAGGCTTGGACCTGCCCCTCTCTCTCCCCTTATGTGAACTACCACCCCTTCCTTTGCCTCTCACGCTTTGCTCACATTGATCTTTTGGTGCCTTGAGTTTGCTGTCTGCCTCCCTCACCCCCAGGGCCTTTACACACATATTTCCAAAGCCTGGACATCAGTGCCCACTCCATCTAATTAGTTCCTAATTCATTTTCCACTGAGTTGAAAGGCTTATGTGACCCTGCATAATAGAGCAGAATCCCCATGACATATCATCATAGCACCTGGAATTTCTTGATAGTAACAGTCACAGTTGAAGCTTTACATTTATTTCTGTGAATATTTGATAAACGTCTATTTCTTCCATTAGACTCTAAGTGTAATAAACAGATCATGTCTTTTTTCTTTTTATTTATTTGTATTCCCTTTGCCTAGCAAAGTACATAAAGTGGCACAAAGCAGGTACTCAATCAATATTCACTGGATAAACTATATAGACCTGAAGGATCCTCATGAATGACAAATTATCATGACTTTATTAAATAAAAGTCATGTTAAACTAACCTTTTTAAAAAGTAGAGGATAGTTGTCTTTAACTTCAAGGTTTCTGCTTTCTCTCCTGCTTCACTCTTTCTTCTTGAAGAAGAGTGGGAATGCAAATTCAAACTCTCCTAGGAGCCAGTCAGGCAGGCGACTGAGGGGAAGGGCTGGGTACAGGGCTGAGTGTGGAGCAGGCCCTGTCCCCAGCGACCAGCGACCCTCAGCCACTGCCCATGGCTGCCATGCAGAGTGAGGCTCAGTGTTTCCATGGCTTTCATTTTCTAAGGGAAGCAGATGATACCTGGACTTCCTACGAAATTACCTTAATCCAGTGACCTAATTCAAGTTTCTATGAGAAATTACCTAATCCAAATTTAAAACAAAAACAAAATGAAATGCGTCAAACAAAACATGTCCATGGCCCGAACTCAGAGAAGACAGGCTGTAATCTCTGCTCTGGAGTACGCTGATTGCAGCCTGGCACTGACAAAATAAGCTATCATCTGTTGTCATTTACTGTCCCTGAGAAGCTTCAAGGCTCCATAGCTAGAAAATGGTGAACCTGAAATTCAAAATCAGGTTGGTTTCACTAGAAAGACCATGCTTTCAAGAGCTGCACTATCTTGCTCCCAGGAGGATCAGACAGAGAAATATGGCTCAGATGGTGTTAAACAATTTACAGCCACCTGATCAGACTTTAGCAGGAGGTTTTGAGTACTAAGAACAAAGCTTCTTTCATTCTCTCTCTCCCTCTCATCCAACACACACACACACACACACACACACACACGTGTGCATGTGTATGTATGTGTGAATATGTATATATAGTACATGTGTGTTTATGTATATGCATATTCTGTATATGTTAGGTACCATCGTCTTTAACATTTTCATCAGTGACTTGAAGGATGACAGAAGAAATGTCTTATATTATTCAGATGACACAAAATAGAGGGGATGTGTCATATTCTGATGGTTGGGCCAGGATTCAAAAGTATTTAATCAGGCAGCAACAACTGCCTGAACGTAACACAGGGAAATTTGATAGCAATAAACATAAAGCCCTGTATTTAAGTTCTATTAATTAATTGTTCAAGATGGGAAGGCCTGGTAGGCAGTAAGCAGCATAAAGTCAGATTCTTGGCTCTTAGCTGAGTACAAACTCCATGAGAACACCCACTGGCAAGCACAGGTGATTGGGCGGGTTATTCTAAGGTAGCCCAACCATCCTCACCTCCTGGTACTCACACCTTTCTCCTCGAGTGTGAGTGGGACCAGCAACTTGCTCCTAACCAATAGAGTGAGGCACAAGTGACAAGATACCACTTCTGTGATTACAGTTGGCCCTCGAACAATGTAGGGGTTGGGGGCTCCAAAGTCCCCTCCATGCAGTTGAAAATCCTCATACAACTTTTGAATCCCCCAAAACTTAACTACTAATAGCCTGCTTTTGACTGGAAGCCTTACCGATAACATAAAAAGTCAATTAACACATATTTTGTGTGTTTTATGTATTACATACTGTATTCTTACCAAAAAGTAAGCTAAAGAAAAGAAAATGTCATTAGGAAAATCACGAGGAAGAGAAAATTATATTTACAATTCATTAAGTGGAAGTGGGTCATTATAAAGGTTTTCATCCTCGTGGTCTTCACGTTGAGTAGGCTAAGGAGGAGGAGGGAGAGGAGGGGTTGGTCTTGCTGTCTCCAGGGTGGCAGAGGTGGTGGAGGAGATGGAGGAGGAGTCAGGAGAGGCAGGCATACTCAGTGTAACTTTCATTGAAAACAATCCACATATACCTGGATCTGTGCAGTTTGAATCTGTGTTGTCCAAGCGTCAATGTACATTGTGTTAAGATGTCAACTGCCTTTGTGCTAGAGGACTTGCTCCCTTGCTGGCTTCGAGGAAGCGAGCAGCAATGCTGGGAAGGCCTCAAGACAAGGGACCGAGGTAGTTTCAGAACAGCCAGCAAGAACCTGAGTCCCTCAGTCCAACAGCTTGCAAGAAACCGAATGTTGCCAAGAACCACGTGAGCTCCGGTCAGCCCTCACACAAGACTGCAGCCCCAGCTGACACCTTGATTGCAACCCTGTGAGACCATGAAGCAGAGGGCCCGGCTAAGCCATGCCAGAATCTCGACCCACATAAATTGTGAGATGATAAATGTGCATTAGGTCACTACGTTTTTGTTAATACTGTTATACAGCAATAAACAATGAACACGGATTTAATCATTGAATCACATCATATACTAGTCAGAGCATATCTGGATTGCTGTGCCAGTACCAGGTGCTACATGTGAAGAGAGACAAAAATAAGGTAGTCTTCTAGTGGATGTACTCAGAGAGGTCAGGGGGTGTCGGACCCCATGTCCCATTAGGTTGACTAGAAACGTTTACCCTTGTTGAGAAAGAAATGGTTTGGGACACCACTTCGAATAGATGAAGTGCTGCATTATCTGTGGGAGACTGATTTATGCTGTACTGAGTCAGACGATAACAAGGGCCCGTGACCAGAGCTGCGCAATTCCAACTCGGGGTAGACAGGAAGAAGTGAGCTGATAAGAAGGGTATGATTAGATGAAGGAGGATGGAGAAGGGATGCAGGAAAGCTCCCACTCCCCATTTTCTGTCTGGAGTAATGTCAGTGCTACTTATTTCACAAAGAACCAGCATAATCATATGGCTGATATTAGAAGATTTTCTAGTTGCAGGATAAACAATACATGCGCATGTGTATGAGTTTATGTGTGTCTATCTATCTAGTTCTTCTCTTCTGTCATTCCCTGGGCCTTACCTAAACTACCAATATACATGGGATTAGAGTGTTCTGACTGCTCGTTTCGGCGATGGCATACAGGTGGGATGTGGGATTAGAAAAACTTCTCTAAAACGCTTTGGTTCTGGGTTGTGTTTTGCAGAGCGGCAGAACCTGTAGGGAGGGTCTGTGGAGCAGTGAGCGCTACCCGGGAATGGCCAGCAGGGGGAGCTACGGGACTGAGAAAATGAAAAGCCGCCAGGGCTTCAGGAAGCTGCTTGAATATTTTAATCAGCTGCTCAGTTGAAGGTGCTGGATTGAAGGAGAGGGTGTTCCCAAAATATTATGCAGAGCTTTCAACACAGCAAAGGTTTAGATGGCAAGCAACCTAAATTAGTAAAGGACAGCTCTCAGAGTTTCGTTTAAAATGAGTTTACTTCACCTGCTAGAAGGTAAAGGTCTGGCTTAGTGGTGCCTGGCTGCACATGGGAATCATCCAGGGAACATTAAAAAATACTGATTTGAAAAAAAATTACTAATGAGTGGGACCCATCCCAAAGATTCAGATTTAAGTGGCCCCAGGTGTAGCTTAGATGTGTGGAATTTTCTAAACTTCCCTGGTGATTTTAACGTCAGCCACGGTTGGGACCACTGACCGGCCCCATCTAACTACGCAGTCTCTCGGGAGCTGCTCGGTTTACTTACGTGGTATACAGATTTAAACAAAAAAACGCTCTCAGCCTAAATCCAGAAGACCACAAACGATTTGTAGTAGATGAATGAACAAAACAAGCAGTTGACTGTTACAGACATTAAAGATAACTAAAAAATAAATTTATTCCAGAAAATGCTCTTAGCTTGCTTTGACTGGAAAACTGTGCAGTGAAAGTAGCACATTTAAAATAAAATCTTCCCCAACTAAATTTTCATTCGTTTCCCTCTCCCCTCTCCTCGACTGTCTCTATTCCCTGTCTCCCTAAACTCTGACTCCCTCATTGATTTCAGTCTCATCTCAAAGACTTGCTCTTCTTTTCAGACTGAGCGATGTTATTGTGACAGGCTTCAGACTCGGTCCCCAGCTGTGCACCGTGGGAGCCACAGCGATGGAAACGTATGTGCACGTTCAGCAGCCTGAGGGTGGAGACTGCAGAGGCTGGTGGGAGGTGATGCTACCAAGCAAATGCAGCAGAACTAGCCTGGCTGCCTGCAGCAGCGTCTTGACACAGGGAAAAATGAGCCCAGGGAGCAGGACCTGGAGGCAGGAGCACTAGATGCTAGACCCTTGCTAACTCAAAGTGTGGTCCATGAGCCAGCACCACGAGCACCACCCACAGAAGCCTGGACCCCACCCCCCGACCTGCTGAATCAGAATCTTCAGTTCATCAAGAACCCCAGGGGATATACAAGCACACTCAAGTTCGAGAAGCCCTCTTTTAAAAGATTCATTCTAACTGGACTTTTCAACCTAAAATGCACAAACAGTGGAAAGGAAGTTATGGCCACAGGATACCTACGTAAGATTATCTGTTAAAACAGCATTTGGGAAGGAGGAGTTGTGGGCAATCTCAGGTTCAGTGGTGTGGACACCTCCTATGAGGAGCCCCCACAGATGCTGATGACTGCAGGGAGAACGGCCTGGGCATTCTGCAAGTCAGAGCTCACCCGCCAACGCCTGCTCTTCTACCTCAAAGCCTACATATCCCTTATGGCAAGAGATTTCCAATCATTTCTGGAACCTGGCAGGACATTAACAAAAATACCCAGTTCTCCCAAATGATGCTCTTTACTTCACCTGCAAACTTGAGGCCACTTAAAATTCTGACACATATATGTCATGTGTGATATATAAACATGCCCACATTAATCACTATCTTCTTTTGCTTGAATGAAAGTCGTTTTATTATTTACTGATCTTTCTGTGCTGGTTGTCAGGAGACCCAAAAAAGCATAACTATAACTTTTGCTCTCAACAGTGTAGTATTGTAAATATTTAATATATTCATTTTGACTGCATTAAGATTAAATATGGCAAAACTATTGAACTGAGTCATAACACTATAAAACTTTGACATCTTCAAGTGTGTTTTAGAAAATTATATTATCTTTAAAAACATATCAATGTAAATATTAGTTTCCTGTGACTGCTGTAACAACACAAACCTGGTGGCTTAAAACGAGAGAAATTTATTCTCACACAGTTTTGAAGCCAGAAGTCTAAAACTGGTTTCAATGAGCTGAAATCAAGACGTTAGCAGGGCCTTGCTCCCTCTGGAGGCTCTGGGGGAGACGCTGTTTCTTGCCCCTTGCGGCTTCTGCTGGTTACCTGCATTCCTTGGCTTGTGGCTGCATCACTCCAATTTCTGCCTCTGTCTTCACACTGCCTGCTCTTCAGTGTCCAACCTCCTGCCTCTTTCTTGTAAGGACAATGATGACTCAATTAATGGCCTACCTGGATACTCAACAATAATCTTCTAATCTCAAGACCTTTAACTTAATCCCATCTGCAAAGACCTATTTTCCAAATAAGGTAAACTTATGTGTTCCAGGTATAAAGATCTAATATCTTTGGGCATCCATTATTTAGTCTACCACAGAGTAAAATTACCATTTGAAAGATATTATTTATAAATGATAGCCAAAAGAAATGCTTCATACATATAAAATATATGAAGCAGACAGAAAAAGCAGTGGAAATATGTCTCCTTGCAGCAATAATAACTTCATATAAGCTGCTTTACTGTTTGCAATTGTACACCTATTTCATATGTTGTGCCTGAACCCAATGAAATAGGACAATAATGGTGCCTGCAAAGAGGGGGACCCTGCATGTGTCCCCTGAAAGAGAGTGACAGAATCAGGACACAACTGACATTTATGGCCCCTTATCTGATGCCCTTCCTACCTCATCACTCAGATGCATCCAGTGAAACATTATTAATAGGACCATTAATTCATCTCCATTGACTTGCAAAGACCTTGTGCACTTATGTATGCAAGACCAGCAAAGACCCACAGACTGAAGCTGAGTGGTCAGCCAAGCAACTTCAATAGCTGAGCGACTCCTTTCCTCCCAGCAGGTCCTGCTGTGCTGCTGATATACTGGACACATTTCGTTTGGCTTCAAAGTCAAGGAGTGGCATTCCCATATGGTTATTACCTATGAAAAAATCAAGTTTGTGATTCATTCTTTCTTGACCCTGGCAAATGTAATAGTGTTTATCCTCTAACCAAAGAGAAAAGAATGTATTTATTAGGTTTTTTCTTTCTTCGGACCTGGCACACAGAATTTGGTTTTAATTAGCTTCCTAAGCACCCATGAGCTCACCGTCCTGGACAAGAACTAGGTCACTTAACAACAACCCACATCTAATTCTCTGGCTCAGGCCCCGTGCAATCTCCTGGCCTCCTCCACCTGAAGTGAGCTCCATCCTGAATCACATCCACTATTCTCCACCTTTCCTTTTCATACAACTTCTTTGTTCTTATCAAGGTTATAAAATATTTTTAATTATTTTAAATTTTACATACAGGATATAATACTATAGCTAATCCTTTGCGATTTTTTTTTTCAGTTAACATGACATTGGGAAGATTCATCTGAATTTCTGTGACTATTATGTGAGTGGATTATTATTCATCCACTGTCCTATTCATGGACATTTGTGTTGTGTATAGGTTTCTGCCCATGATACAGGAAGGAACACTGCATCATGCCAAAAATGACAAGTTGAAAGCTCAGCAGCAATCTTATTGTCCCTTTACCATTATAAAATTCCATAGTGCAAAACTAAAATATTGGCGCCTAAAATGGAGTTGTGTTCCAACAGTTGGAGAGCTTTTTGGGTCTCACAATGTATTTCCCCAAAGAAACAATTCTCTACATGGTGGTTAGTCTGCTGGCTGATGCACAGAAGGCTGCTTAATTCATAATAAACCCAAAAGCACTACAGAGCCGAAGTACCCTGGTCCAACAGCATTGCTAATAAAATGCATCCACCAGGGAGGTGATGGCACTCCTCCTACGGAGGCAGCCCAGGGGGCAGGACAGGCCTCCTGTTCTCTCTCCCCTAAGTCTTGCCAAGCTCCAGCCTGCGGCAGCAACTCCAACCAAGAGCAGGAGGAACAGGCTGGCCCGACGCTTCCAAGTCCAGGGAGACACAGGGATGGGGACTCTGAAGCCAAGAACAGAAAGGGAGCTGTGACTTAGGAGAAGTGACAAGAACTCTAGTGGAAGGGGTGAGGGGTGGTCAAAAAAATGAATAGTTTTCCCTGCATTTTCATCACTGGTCAATGGGGAGCAACTGCACGGTGGGCGGGGAGCAACTGCACGGTGGGCAGGAAGCAACCTGCAGGGGTCTCCACCAGGCCACAGGCTTGGATTTCCTTTCTCCTCCTCACAATTTCTTACCTCTTCTTTCACAGAGGCATCGACTTGCACATGGGATGGGGCCTTTGAGAGGCAGAATACAGGGCTGTTGGGAGAGGGGGGGGAGCATGAGAGGAGGCGCCCCCTCCTCTGTGCTGTTGTGTCTGCAGTGGAAGCCGGGAGAGCAGAACAGAGCCTGGGGCTGTGCCAGGCGGTGACTGTTGGTCTGTAAGGGCTCTTCCTATAACGGGAGTATGTAGGTCAGGGCCTGCCTACTGAAAGAAAATCCATACATTTACCTGTTCTAAAAAAAGATGCTATTATTTTTAGAGCTTTGAATAGGCTTTGCAGGAATGTGTGGGTTACAACTGAGCCTCTGGTAAGTTTACTGGCAGAAAATCTGTTAAGAAATTTAGGTCAGAATAGCTCTATAAAAATGTACTACATTTGCGATATTTTGTTATAGTTTTTGCAACTGTGTATATACCATTTAGATATATACAATAATCATTTTAACATATGTGTATACTGTTACATATTTATTAATTTATTCAAAGAAGTTATTGAGAGCCCATTTTTCCAAGGACTGTGTTAAAAGCTAGGATAAAACTATGGAAAAAGTCCCTGTGACAAAGGGTGACTGCCATCATACTCTCCAGGTCACCAGGCTCCAAACCCACTCCCCATGTAATGGACTCCCACTCCCACTCTCGGCAACCGACACACAATGCTACAGACTTTCACCTACAAATGGGCTACTTATTCCCAACAGCCTCAGTGGGCCAAGAATTGGTATTTAGAATCCTAACACTAAAATTAAGCATTCATCATCTAAAATTAGGAAATGGCATAGAGTTGAAAATGAGGCACTGCCCCAGGAGGTATGCCACGTCGAGAGAGTTAGACTTCTGCCATTCTCTAGAAAACACTGAGGTATAGGTTCATTGTCCGTTTTACAATGAGTTGATTTTAAATTTCAGTTGCTTTTATTCTTGGTTTTAAATTATCAACTTGTATTAATGTAACCTCATCAGTACCATCTTACATTATTGTGAGTTATCTGATTAACTTCATACTATATTTTAATGCATTTCTGCACCAATAACAGGTATTTGGCCAATTATTTTCCAAGGACCAGAAATTATGACAGTTAGGCATCATGGGTTATACATGAATCAGCTAAGAGGCTAATAATGCTAACGCAGATACACACCTAATTCTTCCCTACCCCTTAATCAATTTCTTTTGAACACTGATACTATCTCCACAATTACATTGGAAAGAATGGAGGGAGGAAGGCTAAGAGATCGTTTGCCTGCCTAAGTGTACCAAGGAAACAAAAGTGGGGACCTGTTCTAAAAGAGCTCCAGGTGAGAAACATGCAAAGTGTTATTTATTCTGCAGCATGGCAGTTTGGACAGAGAATTTGTAATAGTCAGAGAGGCTGGGAGGAGGGGGCGTCATCGTCTGTGACTGTGAAATGTGATGTAATGAACAATAAACCCTAAATGGGAAGCCCTCATTTATGCAGAGATACACAAATGGTGTCTGAAACAGGCTTGAGTGACTTGCACACAATGGGTCACACAACGGTGACTGGCAAGGGAGGAGAGAGGGGATGCTTTCTTGACTCTAGTGATTTTATTCTTTAGATTATACTAAAACATTAATTTAAACACATACGTTGACCTTTGATGGAGAATTTCGCCCTTATATGAAGGATAAAATGGAGACCAAAGATACTCAGCCAATCAGGGGTTGACTCAACAATGAGTATCTCTTCCCCAATTCTCCATCATACTTCTCTAAGACTATCCTGTTTCATTATTTCTCCAACAGCTGTTTTCACTCTGGATTATCAACACGTTACAAAACATTGCCAAGATGGCTTATTATTTTCAGTAAAGGATAAAGTTTCCCAAAAGTTAGGAATCTAGACAGTTGACACAGCGTGGCCTCCTTACACAGCTGAAACTGTCAGCAGCTGCTCTTCCTCTGATCTCTCGAGAAGGAGGCTCTCATCATTCTCTCTCCACTGTGCCTCTGTTCTGCTGACAGGGGACGGGGGAAAGGACAGCCTTACAGGACTGCCTGTCAACAAACAGGAGCAAAGGGCCGGTCCACCCAGGCTGCAGTCTAATGATCATGTTCACCAAGAAGCCAGGTAAATTAGTTTTCTCAAAGAGCTCACCTAGATTTTAAATTTTCAGCCACTTCTGTCTTGCTGTTTCTTATGATTAAAATAGGCTCACAGTGCAACAGGTTTGAGGAACAGAGATGGACAGTGGGAAGGCATTTGTGAAAGATAAAAAATTAGTATTGTCGACAGTGGTACCGCTGCCTAAGAGTCCTAGGAACTCATTCTTTTAGCATATACAAAATTAACCTTCACTGTGGCTCTCACTTTCCTGTACTGCTTTAGGGACAGTACATGGGCAGTTGGCTCAGATTCTTACTTTCACACGATTGTCCTCAGCAGATGAATTTTCAGGCCACACGGTAATTCACAAATAGACCACTTGTGTCTTTCCTTCTCCCACTAGCCTTGTCAAAAGGAGGCAGCAACCATATAATCAAGGTCACCCGCAGTCCCTTAAAATATCAGACTGGAGTCGAAGAACAATCAACATCATTTTCATCACTTTCTTATTCCATAAACCATGCTTGCATGAATACAATTTAATAAGATTTAAGTCATAAAACTCACTGTTCTCTACTAAATTACTCACTGAGTAGGCCTTAAACCGCCTCCCACTTGAACTGAAACGCTAAGTTTCCCCAAGATGCCTTTTAAAATTTACATTTCTACCTTTGGACAATCCCTTGGTAGAAATCTATCTCTACCTTACCAGGCTCTTCTGTGGCTGACTTCAGAAATAAGAGATCTTGAACAAAGTGGCAGGTATAACTGTAGTATAGTGAAAGACAATTCAGTTTTATTAGGTGTATTCACAATATAAAACATAATTTGATGCTTTTATTAACATGTACTATGAAAAGCTGTTACTAGATTAGAAACACTTCAAAAATACACAGACCCTCCCGCTTCTGCCCAAGAAGGCCTCCCTTATTTTAGTTTATGCCAGTGGTTCACAGTAGGCAAGCAAACAAGAAACCTAAAGACATATATCCCTGATTCCTAAATTATTTCAAAATTATTCAACATTATTTGGATTTGAGGCCAGGCTGGATTGTGTTTGGAGTGAAGGGAGGGTAGAAAACTATCCCAGTTAGTTGGCTACAAGGAGTGTTCACAGTTGTAGACTTCGGCGTGGAGCTCAGGGGTTGCTGCTAAACGAGGAAGAGGTGCTTGGAGAGTGCCAGGGAGGGATGAAGGCAAAGAGGCCTCTGCCACACCCCCCAGGGCTCCCTTTGTGCAGGGCATGCTGACGCATCATCTTGTTTAATCCTCACAACGGTGCCCCAGGT
The DNA here is from genome assembly GCF_000956105.1 of Propithecus coquereli. Lineage (NCBI taxonomy): Eukaryota > Metazoa > Chordata > Mammalia > Primates > Indriidae > Propithecus > Propithecus coquereli. The sequence continues at coordinate 292,172 of NW_012155007.1, read as the reverse complement.
GGGTCATATTCTTCCACCTTACAGATGAGGAGACAGGCTTAAAGGCGCTAAGGAACCTGACCAAGGTGTCAACATGCTGGCAAAAGAGGCAGGATTTAAAAGGAGCGTCTGCTGTTGGTGGGAATGTAAACGAATCCAAAACTGGATGAATGTTCATCAAAACACTAAAAATAGAATTACCATAAGATCCAGCAATCCCACTTTTGGGGTATATATTCTAAGGACTTGAAATCAGTATTTGCAAGAGATATCTGCACTCCCATGTTTACTGTAACATTATATACAATAGTCAAGATGTGTGTCCATCAACAGATGAATGGATAAAGAAAGTGTGGTATACATACATAATGGAGTATTATTCAGTCTCTAAGAAGAAGGAAATTCTGTCACTTGTGACAACATGAATGTACTTGGAGGACATTATGCTAAGTGAAAAAGGCCAGGCACAGAAAGGCAAATACTGCACATTAACTGTAAGTAGAATCTAAAACAACTGAACCCATAAAAGCAGAGAACAGAATGGTGGTTACCAGAGGCCAGGGGGCAGTGGGGAAAATGGGGAGATGTTGGTCAAAGGGTACGAAGTTGCAATTAGACAGGAGGAATAAATTATAAGTATTTAAGGTGATGGACATGTCAATTAGCTTGATTTGATCATCCCACATTGTATACATATATCATAACACTGTGTACCCTATAATTACATACAATCATAATTTGTCAAAACTAACTAAATAAATAAATAAGTAGGGGTGTCTGGCTCCAAGGGCCACTCCTTATTTAATATGACACTGCTTGTAGGTTCTAGGCTCAGTCTGTGTCCTCCCTTCTAGGACGAAACTGTCTACTTCCATCTAGACATTTTTCTGATTGGGAAGCCAGCAAGATATCCTGGGTGCAGCGAGGGTGGGGGTTTAATCCTAACATGAAGAGTTAACTCCTCACATTTCTTCCTTATTCCCAATAAGCTCTCTGTGTTACACAGTCACCCCATGTAGCTCTCCCAAGAGGATAAATAATCACATCACATACTACAAGACATCCCATCACATGGAATCAGCTAAACTAATTAGCCGTACCGTTCAGTGATTAAGAACATGTCTACCAGACCTAGATTTGAGTCCTGGTCTGCTACTCACTTACCAACCATGTGACCATGGTAGTAAGAATGTGAACACCAAAACCAATCTGTCTGCATTCAAATCCCAGTTTAAATATTTTGAACCTTATAATTTTAAACTGTTTTATTCTAGTTAAATTCCCTGTGCCCTAATTTCCTCTTTGGTAAAATGGGGATAACAAAGAGTACCTACCTCACTGGATTCTTGGTGAAAAGATTGAATAAGGTAATACAGGCAAAGTACTAAGAATATCATGTGCCACACGGTGACACTCAGTAAATGTGAGCTGCCATCATTATCATCACCATCATCATCATTATAATCTTCATCATTCTGGATGGGTTGCTTAGCTTCTTTAGGACACATTTTCCTTTCATGGAGTATAAGGAAATAATAACAACACTTATCTCACAGCATTGTGAGAGTTAATGAGATGATGCATAAAAATGCTTAGCATGGTACTTTGTTAGCTAATGACAATAGCAGTAGTAATTAAAATAATTTGTCCATCTATCCCCTAGAGACTTTTCTGTTCAGAAATCTTTGTGTCTTTGTACCCATTTAGCAACTCTGAGGAGTCTAGTATTTTAGTCAAATGATATGGATATTTAAAAATTCTTTCTAATCTATTCTGTAGAATCATTATATCAGTTTATAATCCCATCAGGAGTAATGAAGTACGTATTCCATCTTGTCAAGAATAGGAATTGTCATTTTGAGAAATCTTCCCTGAGTGATTATATATCTTGTTCAAGCCATGGAATTCAACTTTAAGTGAAGAAGACCACCACCACCCCTATTGCCAACAAAAATCCAACTTAAGTTTTATGGTACTATGATACAGAAATCAGATTGATAGAGTAGCAGGAATAGCAACACATTTATTATGAAAAACAGTCAATCATGTGCTGATTAATGAACAAGACTGGATATGAACACTGTATTCCCCTGTGGTGCTGTACTACGTAAAACACAACACCATGATGGACACTGTACCCTCAGTAGCACAGGAAATCAATAAACACCAAAATTCAAGTATTCCCCCCAAAAAACCAGCTGTTAGTACTTTTGAAGGATTCACTTGTTTTATTACATGAAAAAGTGTATACTTTGAGGGCTTAAAATATTCATGCCCCAAAGAGTTTTTTCTTATGGCCATATGGAGTCAGCCTTAAAAGAGACCATGGTGAGAGCCTCCAGGGGCCGAGGGAGTAGCTTCTCACTGGGCAGGAAATAATTTTTCTTAGACGGAGCGCATTAATTCAGAAAGAGCTGACGAGCTTTTTAAAAAATACAGTGGAAACAAACTAAAGCAGATTCATTCTGGTCATTTTCCTTTCATCTTGAACAAAAATGGAAAAAAAAAGTTGCTAATAAATATGTAAAACTCAAGGCTACAATCTCTTGTAGCCTAAATAGTGGTAATACATTTGCCTCTGGAGGGGGAACCTGTTGCTGGGGTACTTACTGGGTTAAGAGACGTATTTTTCACTGTTACCCTTTGGTACTGTTTGGATTTATTAAAATCATGCATGTTTTACTTATTTTAATAATTCATGATAAGTACGTAAGTACATAAATATATAAAATGTACTGGGGATATCTGGCAATGTCTGTAGACATTTTTGGTTGTCACAACTTGGGGTGTGGGGGAGGAGTGTCACTGGCATTTAGTGGACAGAGGCAAGGGCTGCTATTAAACACCCTGCAACGCACAGGACAGCCCTCTACAACAAAGACTGACCCCGCTCCAACAGTGCTGCTGTTGAGAAACCCTACTCTACATGACAGGCCTTTACGAAGAGAACATAAGCACACAAAGTATGAATTACACAAGCAACTACAGAAGCTGCCTCTTGGCTCCTGACTACTCCAGACGGAGGATATCATCCAAAGAGACAGAGAATGGAAGTGACCCCGTAGACTGACCCCTGCCCCCAGCAGTTTCCTGCCTGGTTGAGGAAAAGCAGCTCTCAGCAGGTGTGGCAGCACCGCCAAGAGAAGACCCATCCTGCTGCCTCAAGCCTCCGTAGGGAGATGACCATGGGCCCCTTCTTCACGGGCCTGTGTGGGTGGGAGAGGTCATTTAGGGCTGTACTGCCCCAGTTATTCATGTTTAAAAATATTTGGTTGAAAGCTATTCACACTCACATATCTTAAACATAGCACTGGCACTTGTACTCAAACTGTTATATTATAACCCAGTGGCATCATTCAGTGGTCTATTTAAAACTCACAGGCTTCGGGGCTGGGCATGGTGGCTCATGCCTGCAATCCTAGCACTCTGGGAGGCCAAGAAAGGAGGATTGCTTGAGCTCAGGAGTTCGAGACCAGCCTGAGCAAGAGGGAGACCCCATCTCTAATAAAAATAGAAAAATTAGCCAGGTGTGATGGTGCATGCCTGTAGTCCCAGCTACTCGGGAGGCTGATGCAGGAGCATCACTTGAGCCCAGGAGTTTGAGGTTGTTGTGAGCTAGGCTAACGTCACGGCACTCTAGCCCGAGCAACAGAGTGAGACTCTGTCTGAAAAAAAAAAAAAAAAAGAAAAGAGAAAAGAAAAGAAAAAAAAATTCTTATGTAGTTATCCAGCATTATCACAGAATATGAAGAGTTCTTTGGACTTCTGGTCCACCAGAGGCCTTATTAACATGGTATTTCACAGCACTTGTATTCTGAGGACGAAAGCCCTAAGCAGCAAAGGAAGGTATAATTAATGCTTTAATAGTCCTTTTGTTGGTGATAAGAAGCTTCTGGGATAGAATATACCAAAGATCATAATTCTGATAAAATAACAAAACCAATGCATAAAAATGCACTTTTGAAATTAAGGCATCACAAAAAATTACATTATGCAGGATTAAAGGGAGAACGGAGGTGTAAATTGGAGCCAGGAGTTCAACAGCCAAGAAAGCCCAAGTCAATGTAGAGCCGACAATGGTTAATCGTCTACTTTTAAGATCTGAAAAGACTAAAAAGATTTTGAGTTTTTGTAGCCTGGAGTCTCTGGCTGTACTTTAAAATAGTGTATTATTGTCCATAATTTAGTCAAAATTGAAAATAGATCAAAGCCAGATCTATTTGGTGTAATTTTCCCTGAATAAGGATGTAGTAAGAGTGTTAAAGCTTAATATTACAGACATGAAAGAAGCAGCGTCGTGAAGCTATTAGCTGGATGGAGTTGTCCATTCACAGAGGGGGCCAGTCCCCTGGGGCCGATGGAGAGGACGCAAGGGCAAGCCAGCTCAGCACAGTGGCTGCTGCATCTCTGCCTGTAAGAACGGCAAATTACTCTTATTTACTGGAGCCTGCTATCTGCCAGGCTCTGCTGAAACTCTCTTTCTATATATTATCTTCAACCATCACAATGATCCTAACAGGTTAGGTACTTGGTATGCTGTGCATGTTGATGTCTCCTCAAAATTCACATGTTACAACGTCATCCCCAAAGTGACTGTACTACGAGGTGGGGCCTCTGAGGGGTGATTAAGTCACGAAGGCGGAACCCTCATGAATGGGCTTAGTGCCCTTGTAAGTGGCTGAAGAAACCAGAGTCCTCCCCTTCCACCATGGGAGGACTCGGCAAGAAGACACCTTCAGTGAGGAAGAGCCCCCCGCCCCACCAGACACCAAGTATGCCTGAGCCTTCCCAGACTGTGAGAAATACATTTCTGTTCTTTAGAAACTACCCAGTTTATGGTATTTTTTTATGGCAGCCTGAATAGACAAAAACAGTGCTTTTATGGTTATGATACAGACACAGCTCAGAAAATGAAATTTGTTGTATGAGGAAAAATAGCTAGTAAATTAAGAGGGAATGAAATAGAAGGCTCTGACCCTAAGGTCTAGATTCTTTCTCAAGATCGCACTGCTTTTCAGGTTTCTGAACAAAGGTGGCTTCCTTTCCTTTCTGTTTCTTTTGCTTCTTTTGTACTGAAGATTTCAAATTTATCCAGTCTGTATCGTCTCACCATTAACGTCATAAACGATACAATAAATCCACTCAGAAATACCACTGTCCCCATGCCTCTTTTAGCAAATATGGTCACATTTATTTGTTTACTGTTTGCCAGCACAACCTCTGGCTGATGCAAAGTCCATCTTATTTGGTTTCATCCAGTCCCCGAAATCAGATGACGCTGGTTGGCAGCACCATTCTCTAGTTATGAAAATAATCTGGAAGGCTGGCTAGCTTTTGCACCCCGGTGGCCCTGTAATTCCAAATGCTCTGTTATCTCTGTGCACAGCTTCACCCCTACTCACACAACAAGAGCAGTAATAGAATACACTGGTGTTGGCCCTTCCTAAAAGAGTTCTGTGAATGCAGAGCCCTTTCAGAAGCTCTGACACTCATCCATTGCCCATTTAATCTGCTTATGTCAAGCACGAACACCTATTCAGCCATCTGAAGTATCGATAATAGCAAGACACAGACCAAAAGTCCATGATTCAGGGAGCATCACCAAGCACCCAGCCTACTGCTGAGCTGGAAGTTTATATGAAAGCTGATCAGGATATCTTGTTCTAAAAGGACTCTCCTCTCTAAAAATGTTTTAATCTTCAACTTTAAAATATTATTATGAAAATATCACATGCAAACAGCATAGCAATAATTGTAATAAATATATAAGAGTCTTTAATAAAAAGTGAATCTATCAGCATAGGCCATATCCTGAGCGCCGTAGGAAACCATCAGCTAGAAATCCTCCCTGCATGCCCTGGACATCATATCATGCCCATCTGCTCAGCCATCCTCTCTTCCTTCCACTAATGAGCACTTAGACCTAGTTTGTACTTAGCTTTTTTCTCTCACGTATCTTAAAGATCTTTCCATGTTGGAGAAAACAGTGGGAGATAAAGTCTTAAGTCAATCTCTCTTGAAAAGTGGAATATACCTCACTAAGAAGCATTAACTTCAAAGAAAACAGACCCGTGTCCTTAAACCATTTTTGCTCATTATAAATGGATTCCAGCAGACGAAGTGAAGAAAGGAAACACCACTGGGGACCCAAGAACAGACAAACAAGAGCCCCACAGGAATTCCAGCTGTCTTCTTCCCGGATATAAGAATTTTGTTTCTTACTTCCTTTTCCTCTTTTTCTTGATAGGAATAATAGGTATATTGAAGTTTGTCGGAGGCTTTAACAAAGGTCCCTTCTAGGTCAGCTTCTGTTTCTCCACGGTACTGATGCATGTGATGTTACTATACGGAATGATTTGTTTAGTTTTGTTTGAAAATTTTACATATGAAAAAAAATTACTCATGCCTCCCTTAATTCTGCAATAGAATCTGGCTTCCAAAACCTTAAAACTTGCTCTAGTGATGAATATAAAATGCACCTAGCATACATAGCGGCATTGGATTTGGCACAGGTGCCACTATGTAAGGCCAGATATAAATGATATGTTATTCAAGTTTCAAACACATCCTGCAATTCTGCTTCTGACTTGGATGGCAAATCTCTCAGGAAGTATTTACTGAACATCTGATACGACTGAAGACTGGATTGGGTGGGCCAGGGAAGAGCAGTGATGCCTAACTCACTTTCAACAGAGGTTGACAGGTTAGGTGGGGCTGTAAGGTACATATTAAACAATTAGAGTATAATCTACAAATAGCAAAAATTAATAAATGTAAATATCTATCTAGTTGATTGTACCACCTAGGATAATGGCTTGATGGCTTTTCATCAGTACTTGAGAGCATGTTGGAAACTGTCTGCTTTTCAATTGAGGGATACACGAAATTCAGTCTGTGAGGCTTGAGGGGCCACCAGAAATCACGGTAACATGGGAGGCACAAGAAAAATTGATTGGTAGAAACACGTAAGAATATTATGTTTTTGCCAGCACAGGAAACACACTGGGTTTCAAATGTTCTCAAATCAAAATCCACAAGGGAAGAAGCTCTAACCTCGGGCATTGTTCTGCAGATGGGGACTGGCTGTGGGGCTGCTCTTTTTGGGGGCGGCTCTCTGTAGCTCCTCAGGGCATCCTCAGTGGGATAACAACAGGGATCTATTTATTTAGTGATGGCAGGTACAGGCACTGCTCACTTTAGGTCAGTAATCCATTTCTGAAAAGCCGCTGTTCTGCATGAAAATGTGAGAGCCTATTTCCCATTACTTTAAATGGGAAATATTTTGATATGCTACATGTTAACTCAAAAGTCCCACTTAATTTCCAAAAATGTAATTAAAAGAGTAATCTACTAATATATAAATCATCAACTATCATTTTAAGGTTCTTCTTGAAGATCAAACAAATGTTTTGTGAAATATTCATGTACTTTTTTTTTATGGTTTATAAACATAGGACAAGCCTTACCTATATTCCACAGGTAGCATATAAAAAACCAAGACATGTTCTACTGGAGAAAAAAAAAAAAAAACTTGTTTAATGAGAAGATGAATGCTGCTGCAGGACACATCTGCAATTACTGTGAGCAATGCTGGGTGCAGATGGAAGGTAGGATAAGTACAACCTGTGCAATCTGAATTGCCAGTGAAGAGTAATTAGCAAAGGAAGAGCTTCCTGAGGCTGCAGACCCCCAGCAGCGAAGAAAGCACAGAGTGAAAACAGGAGTGCCTTGAGGAAGGGGCGATGGCTTGAGAAAAGAAAGAGAAATAAGAATGCGCTTGATTAGTAAGGAGATTGATCTGATTTGATAAAGAACAATGAGCAAGCAAGGTAGAGTCAGATAAGAGGAGATTAAGGTATCTGGACTTCATCTAAAGCAGAAAGACAATAAGCAAAGTACAAAGAGACCAAGGCAAAGTCAAAGGACACATTACACAGAATATTCTTTTAGATAAAGACAGCATGCCACAAGATAAATATACTAAGTATAATAACAAGAAAAATTAGTGACAGTGGATAGAACTTTTTAAAACTTAGTTTCAGGGAATATAGGATTTCATATAACTAGTCATGGACTTTGAAAACTGAAAGGGGCTTTCACAGTTGCCCCAGGTAACCGTGCATCTTCACAAATGGGCGGTCACACAGCCAGGCAGGTGGGCACTCAGGCCCTGGAACCTGAGGCTCCTAACACATTCAGGCTCCTCACCCATTCTGGGCATGCACCACAATGGAATTTAACATTTTTATCTCAAATCAAACATCTATTAGCAACAATACAGACAACCAACCTTTATTGGGGACTAATGTACTTTAATGACAATTAACCTATGGTACAGTTATTTAAAATATTAGCTTTAGTGCTCACAAAATCTCTATGCTTGGTTATTACAACAGCTGCCTCTATATCACATTTAGCCTGGTGACGATATGACAATATATGAGGATAAAAATCATCATCATTTCATGCTACAGAGTTGGTAACATTTATTTAAAAAATCTTAGAAAAAAGAACATGGCTATACTAAACCATCATTTTAAACATGATCTCATGTTTTGACTCCAAGAAAGGAATAAGAAGTTCACAAAGTAATTTCTATTTCTGTTCTGGATTACCTTTGTGTTTCAGTTTTCCCATGTCTATAGTATAGTGCTGAGTTGCAAAAGAGAAAAATCCCTGAAATATACACTAATTTGAGAAAGCAAGGGGAGCCAAATAGTGGACACCTTAATAGAAACAAAAGAGTCTGTTTTGCAGTTAAATTCTGTTCCTTTATTCCCCAACCCCCAATTCCTCTTTACCAGAAATACAAGTATTAAAAATTTTAGTTCTTCTAATATATGACTTTAAAAATCAGCATTGGATTATAATAAGCTGAATGTGAAGTCTGGTGATGAAACCAGCAGAAAGACAAGAGATGTCATTTACTGTGATGTTTTAAGGTTCTAATATTTTGACAACTAACAAAAATATCACCAGCTTAAATACCAGCAGTTTATGTGAGATACTCTCAGCACATCTATAACTATAAAAGAAAATAAAATTGGGTCACCTACTTCGCAGTTCAATTTTCCAATTTTGAGTGGTTATTTCACTAGTCACACAGACTCAAGCAGGGTTGGAAACACTCTCCAGCATTCTCTCCTGTACAAAGCTAATAAACCTCTTTAGATTGAGCCTTAATTACATGTTACCTCAATTAATCCTGTTATATAAAGTTTGTGATTATTACAGTCAGACACTAATATTCTCCTTAGGACCACCTTTTTCTCACCTCAGGGTAAATTAAAGAGAAGCAACAGGAGAAAAAACCCACAAGGATGAAACTGTGCGATCCTCAGAAAGACTTTTCCTTAAAAACACCAGTAAATTGCTGGGATAGGAACCTAGGTTTCAACAAGATTGTCACATTTTCTCAATACCAAAGTGACATTTTAAAAGAAAAGGGGAAAAAGCTCCATGTGGAAAATAATATGGTACTTTCCTTTGATGATTTCTAGAATGTCTTTCTTTAAATCTTGACTCCGTTTTAGGGCTTATAAAATTCTGAGAGTCATAGGTAATAAAGTAAGATACAAAGAAATTTTAATAATTGGTGGAAGCAAATAGATGTAAGCAAAGAACAATCCACTCCCAGAAAGGAGAACCCAAAATAGAAAGAAAGTGAGAAATAGATTAGTTCAATACCGGCTGGTCTGTCTCCCATAAAAGAACGAATGAGAAGCCCTGGTAGGAGGCATCTGGGCAGGCACTGGGCAGGGAGGGAGGCACTGGGCAGGAACTTGCAAAGAGGAAACTTGGGTTTTATCTACTATGTAAATCTAAGCCTGTGTTTGGGACCTTCTGGCGCTGTGGTGACTTGTTTCTTCTCCCACCAGCTTTGATCAAGTGGCTTGGTAATAAATTAAGTGGTTTCATGCTCATGTTATCTCTGGTATTTAGCAGTGCTGGAAGAAGGTAAAATTCTGCTGCACTGGTGCCGTGAGTGACCGGCCAGGACACGGGGCAATCCCAGGAAGCCCTGTTCAGAAATGCTCTGTTGTCTGACATTCCCTACTTAATGTCACGCCCTCTCAAAAAATTACCTATTTTTCTCTCACTTCTCTCACACGCCACCCCTTTGTTTGTGTGTGGGTCTGTGTAAGTGACCCTCTCTACTCACTCTTTGAGGAGTATCTACTACACACCTCGCAGCATGCTAGATACTAGGGGGCATAAGGAAACAATCACAACTTCTGCTTCCGGTCAAGATCAAGTCACAGACACTGAACTTGCTCTCCTGCCTGAAGCAACTAAAACACCACAGAAAATATATCAAATAATGGCTCTCAAGAATTTAAATCTCAGGTAATAAAGAACAGTGATTCCTGGGAGACGGGAAACAAAAAAGGTGAAATCTATGATTGTTCCGATTTACTGCCTGAAGAAAACCTCCGGGTCACCATGTAGAGACAGGAAAACCAGAGAAAGTCTAGTAATTTCTCTGAGTTGAAGATATATTGCTGGGAGTCCAGGGAAGCCAAGGTTACTATAATATGCAAGGGAGATGATTAGAGGAGAAATCTGTAGCAAGAGACAACTCTGAAGATCTGCAAAAAGTCCCCCTTGATTAAACACTGTCATGCATAAGGTTGAGGAAACCACCCAGTACTAAGCAAAGAACTACTCAAAATATTAGAGGGAACAGTGTCCAGAGCTCACACAGGGATGAGAAGAGTGCCTATTCCCAATGGCCAGAGTATGAAATCTCAAAATTCACAAGGCATTTTTTACAGTACTAAGAAGGATCTTCCTTCTGCAGTACAGAAAAATTTACCCAATGCTAAATGCAGCTTAGGTCCTGCCTATCAAACTCTAAAAGCAAGACCAAAAGGATGGAACTGTTTCAAGTAATGTAAGCATAGCACAGAACAAGGTGAAGAATATTTTTAGGAATATAAAAATATCCAGAATCTGGCAAGAAAAAAAAATCACAATGCATGGTATTGAATAAAAAATTACTAGGCATACAAAGAAGAAAGAAAATATAACCCTTACTGAGAAGAAAAATCAACTGAATCAATGAAGCTAACCCAGAAATGATGACAGAATTTGTAGAAAAGGAAATTACTTAGGAATTCCATATGTTAAAGCATCTACAGAAAAGACTACACATGTTAAGTAGTGGTATGGAAGAGATTTTTGTTTAAATAATGACTCAAAACAAACTTTTAGAGATACTATCTGCAATAGATAAGATGAGAAATACACCAAACCAGATTAATGACAAATTAGACATTGAAGAAGAAAAGATTAGTGAACTTGAAGACACAACAGAAATGCTTCAAACTGAAACATGGAGGGAAAAAAAAAAAAGTGAAACAGAGAATCAGTAAGTCATGTGACAAAGAGTAAATCAAATGGCCCAATAAACATGTAATTGTAGTCCTTAAAGGAGAGGAGCAAGAGTGAGAGGCAGAAAAAATTATCTTAAGAGACAACAGCTTCAAATTTTCCCAAATGGATGAAAACTATAAAGTGACATCCAAGAAGTTTAATGAACCCCAAGCACAAAAGCATGATAAAAAGCACCCAAAACACATTATAATCAAATTAGTTATTAATAAAACCAGCGATGAAGAGAATATCTTAAAAGCGGCAGGAGAAAAAAGACACAAACCATACAGAGAAACACATATAAGGAAGACAGCAGATTTTTTTTGTCCAAGATGTAGCAAGATGATATGATCATCTCAGCAGATGAGAAAAAAACTTGACAATATATAACATCCATTCTTGATAAAAACTCTCCTCAAACTAGTAACCAAAAGGAACCTTCTCAACCTGATAAAAGGAATCTACAAAGAAACCTAAAGCTAACATCATCCTTCATGGTTAAAAGATTGAATACTTTTCACCTAAGATGAAGAACAGCACAAGGATGTCCATTCTCACCATTTTTATTCAATATTGTGCTTGAGGTTCTACCCAGTGCAAAAAAAAAAAAAATAAGGACTAAATGTCGAAAAGAAGAAAAACTCCTTAATGTGCAGATGACATGATCATTTACATAGAAAATCTGTGTGATCTACAAAAAAGCCCCTAGAATAAGTTGATTTTAACAAAGTTGCAGGATATAAGATGAATATATAAAAATCAATTGTATTTTCATGTACAAGCAATGTAAAATTGAGATTTTTAAACAAAAATACCATTTACAATAGTATAAAAATATGAAATAGTTATAAATTTGTCAAAAGATATGTAAGACCTGTATATGTGAAACTATGAAACATTGCTGAAAGAAATTAAAGAATGCTTAAATAAATGAAGAGACATACTGTGTTTATAGACTGGGATACTCAACATTATTAACATGCCAGTCATCTCCAAACCGATCTATAAATTCAACATGATCCCATTCAAATACCCAGCTGGCATTTTTTTTTTTTTTTTGGTAGAAACTGATCATGAGATTCTAAAATTCATATGGGAATGCAAAGGACCTACAACATCGCCAAACAACTTTGGAAAAGTTCACGTGTAAGTTGAGGGATTTATGTAACCTAACTTCAAGATTTATTATAGAGCTATGGTAACCAAGACAGTGTGGTATTGGCATTAAGATGAAATAATCTAGGAATATTTACAGACACATAATCAACTGATTTCTAATAAAGTTGCAAGGGCAATTCACTGGAAAAAGGATAGTCTTTTCTACAAATGGTACTAGAACAATTGAAAAACAATATGCCAAAAATGTAAAAGGGAGTTTTAATCTATTCCTGGTACCATAAACAAAAATTAACTAAAAATGGATCATAGAACTAAACATAAAACCTAAAACTATAAAACCTCTGGAAGAAAACAGAAGAAAATCTTTGTGACCATGAGATAAAACAGATTTCTTGGGATTTCATCAAAATTATGTCCTTTGCTCTTCAAAAAAAACTGTGAAGAGAATGAAAAAGGCAAGCCAGAGACTGGGAAAAAATATGTGCAAATATCTGATAATCTCTATCCAAAATATATTTAATATAAAGAACTCTCAAAACTCAATGATCAGCAAACAAATCACCCAATAAAAAATGAGCAAAAGATGTGAATAGACACTTCCCCAAAGAAGACATATGGATGGAAAATAAGTACATGAAGAGATGGTCAACATCATTAGTCATTAGGGAAATGCAAATTAAAACCACTATAAGATATTAATACATACCTATCAAAATGTCTAAAATTAAAGATGCGTAACAACTAGAACTCTGACATACTGCTGGTGGCAATGTAAAATGGTATAACGACTTTCGAAAACAGATTGGCAGTTTTTAAAATGACCCAGCGTGTCCATTCCTGTGTATTTATTTATCTAAGGGAAAATGAAACACATCCATATAAAAAATTTATAAGAATATTCACAGCAGCTTCACTTGAAATACTCAGAAACAATAAAACTGAAAACTAAAATGTCCATCAACAGGTGAATGGTTAAAAAAAATATGTGGAATATCCATACAATGGAATGCCACTCAGCAATAAAAAAGAATGAACTACTGACACTAGCAACAACACAGATGCCTCTCAAAATCGTTATGCTCACTGAAAAACAGCCAACCACCCCCCACAAAGTATATACCCTGTATCTCCAATTATACAAAATTCGAGAAAATACAAACTAATCTACAGTGACAGCAGGCAGATCAGCGGTTGCCTGGGGACAGAGCAGAAAGAGGGAAGGGATGGAGGGATTATAAGGAAGTATGAAGAAATTTGGGGGGCTGGTGGATATATCACTATCTTGAAAGCGGTGATGGTTTCATGGGTGTATACACATGTTCAAACTCACCTGATTGTACACTTTAAACATGCGCCATTTACAGTGTGTCAATTACACCTTGATAAAGTGATTAAAATTTTTAAAAAAGAATGACAGCCTCAAAGAGGTGAAAATTTAGTATAAAATGCAACTTTGTACTCTTGTTCTAGGGTAGTGTTTCCAAAACTTTAGCTAACTTCAATACTTTCTTTTAAACATAAAACCCTCAAGCCTTTCATGAATGTTATTTAAAATTTCAGAAGTAATTAAGTATCCTGACAGAAAAAAGGAATGATTACTGACTATGGTTATTCAAACTGTAAATTCTCCTCCACTCACTTTGATATGCTCCAGTTCCTTTGAGATTCTGATTTTAAAGGCTTTAAGAAAAAAAGATTACTGCCAAATAGGTATTTGGAAGAGATAATACAAATATAAGAGGGACAAGGGAGGGCAGGGGAAGGGGAGGGGATAGGAGGGGAGAGGAGGAGAGGAAGGGAGAAAGGGAGGAAGCAAGGAAGGAAAGGAAATTAACAACTAACAACAAACACCCAAGAACCCTCCAAGAATAACCTAAAATGCAGTCTTGCATTTGGCCTTTATTCTAAACTTAGATCAAAAGCTGCAATGCTTGTTTAGGCAAAAGTTCATTTTTCCTCACCTGCCTTTCTCTCACCCTTGATTACTCTGATCATCCTGCCAGCCACACTAAATGCACAATTTCAGGTTGCTAGCTGGATTCACCTTGACCAAGCAGATCTTTGTGAAGTGTCAGACAACCAATTCCTAAGTGGAATCACTGCAACTAATGCTGCCTCTACCACCCACCGTCTTTTGGCCTTCTCCCTACCCTAGCTCCCACTCCCAGACACTCTGGAAGGCTCTGGTGTGCCCCGAATGAGTAATCCCAATCCAGCAATGGGATAATTAAAGAGACAAAAGTCCTTTCTGAGGAAGTCACCACCATCCTGACCTGAATTAACATAAACTGACTACAAAGGCTGCAACTGTTATATGGAACGTCTAGCAAAATGTCCTATTTAAAATAAAAAGAGAGAGAGTGTGTAAAATTGTATTCATAAAAAGATTTCAACCACATAAAAATAGTGACAGATGGATACAAAATAGAAAGACGTGTCAAAATGAAAATAAAGTTATTGTCAGTGTTTTTGTGACTTTTTTCCCTCCCTCCTGTTTTCACAAACTATTTTTATTGATGTTATATAGTCTTTATAGAACAAAAAAACAGTCTATTGACAGCTGCTAGCTGGAAGCCTTTTTCATTCTATCCAGCTGAACCAAATCTGAGGCTTCTATTCATCTGGGAAAAAAGAAAAAATAACATTTATTTTGCTCCTGTGGTGGGTGGTTGTAGCTGGGGTGGATTTGTTTGACTGCCAATTACTGGTAACAGTTATCTGATTGTTATACATTTATAAATGTGTCTAGCAGTTTTCTGTCTGGAAATGTATACAATTTAGAAAATAACCATCACAACTTAATCTCCCTTCCCATAGGATGAAGAAAACTGACCCTGCTTAATGTAGTGATACGGCCCATGCCTGACTATATGCAGAGCATGTTCCAGGAAGGTCTGGCCTGAATACTGTTCTCCAGGGAATGATGCTACTGTGGCAAATTATCTAAGACAGGTAACAAGCTCCTGTTGAGTCTATTGCATCTCAAGGAAGCAAATCATAGCTGAACAAGAGTGTTAAGTGCCAAGCAGTCCAGGCAGAGGGCAGCTTCTTGTGGAGAGTCAATAGTACTTGTACCACAGTGGGATGGGAGGGTGCATGTATCATTGCTGATGGGAGTTTAAATTGGTTCAACAGTTTTGGAGGATTATTTGTCAAAATCCATTAAAATATTCAAGGTGCACCCAGCAAGCCTCTTCTAGGAATTGTTTCTGTAGAGATAACATATGAGCGCATAAAGGTAAGGGGATGAACAAGGATGCAGCAGACTTGTCTTTCCATGATGGTGAAAACTAGGAAAACCTAAATCTCCAGGAATAGGTGGGATAAATACATAACAGCCATCAGATGGATCACACTGCAACTGTTAAAACAAAATGAAGTTTTATGTGAAATGACCGGGAAAGTTGTCTATGATTCATGCAGGTGAAAAAGGCAAGTTGAAAACAATGTTTGTGACATTTTTTGGTGAAACGCACACCACCCATAAGCCCATACTGTTTACGTGAATGACTGCATAGGCATAAAAGAAAGGATATGTAATGAAATTTTCAATGAAAGTTACCAGAGAGGGAATTACAGTGATGATGGAGAAAACTTTAACTTCTAAATTTACATACTTCCCAAAATCTAGTGGAATTCTGAGTACTTTTTTAATAAATCAAAAAATACAACAATATCAAATAAATTTAAAATAAGTGGAACAGGATATTGATATAGAGAACAAATGATAAGAAAAACAGAATGTGATCAAATCAAGAAAATGAATTTGGTAATGCAGGTATTGGTAGTAAGGAAGTTCCATCAGGGAGAGTGTGTAATGTGTTCTGAAAAAAGAAAATGAGCATGTTAAGTGACTTTCTCTCCCCTTCCTATGCCCTTTAGCCAGAATCTAAGTTTCTGGATACATGCAGTGTACATAGCGGATGGAAAGGAATATTAAAGAATAATTCAAAGAGAGGACCTTTGGGGAGAGGTACTTTCAACATAAAATTTTATCTTTAAGAACTAAAGAGAGCTATGAGGGGAAAAACTCCAAGTGCTTTTGCAGATTAAAATAAGCACAGTTATGCTAATTCTGAACATAGCCGCGGGCTGAAGCAGGCTGTTCCCAGCTGCCCTGCAGTCCAGGGCACAGTCTGTCTGCTGGGTCCAGTGTGTCCGCCCACAGGGACGGCTCACTCCATCTTGCTGCAGAGTTGCTCAGAGGAGCCTACAGCCGTCACTGCCTCTAGGGTGGGACCAGGACAAGACTGAATGTCTTTATGAACCACTTCAGATCCTAAACCACAGCCGCCCACATCACCATCTGTTAAGTGCCATGTGGACCCTAAAAGCGAAATCCGGTTTGGTCCTAAAAATACTATTATTTGCCTCACAAGGAATCGTCTCCTTCAGTTCTGCCTCACAGGCCTCTGTTTTACATAACATTAATTAGAGATGCCAATCCTATGTCAGAATGGTACGGCGGCCACACCCTGGAATGTGAAATTGTAAACCTTAAAACTCTGTCAAAATGTGTCATTTTTCTCTAAGAGCAGCAAGCTTGGTTTAAACTGCTTCTGTTCCAAGGCCCCCTGACCACAAGTCAACTGAATTGGAGTGGGAATTTTGCTTGGACTTGGAGCTATAGCCTTTGACTCACCGTGTGTAAGACTGATTTTTTTCCTACTTTGGTTAATAATGAAATTATATGTATTCACATGTTAAAAAGGAAATAAAGCCTGTGAAATTTTTAATGAGTACGTAGGACAGAACTTAAGAACTGTTTCTGCTATCAGTGTAACACCATTCAGTTCCAAGTGCACCTTCCACTGCCTCCTTGTGATACTTACTGGAATATTCCCCCTTGCCAGTGGATACGATGTTAAGTTTTATCTGCAGATGGTGCTGGAGGGACCCCAGAGGAGGAAGGATGTTGGCTTGATCCAGTGGCATGCAGCGCCAGCAGTGCACACACCTTCCAGCTTTCTAGCTACTGCCAGCGGTCCCCCTGCCTGCCCACAACCTCAGCCTGCCAGAACGCAGAAGGAGATTTCCTGCTCACAGTGCTCTGCCCACCAATGTGGGCCCACTGGAACCCCAGAGAAGGCCCCCAGCTAACTAGTCCTGGCCTGCAATTCCATGCCACGAGCCTCCGTCCTGCAGCTGTGGACCAGCTCTGGCCCAGAGTACCCCAGTGAACTTCTCCCCACTCAGTGGGCCACAGCCACACCTTCTCCAGCAGGTCTGAACCCCAAACTTAGGGAAGGACAGCCTTTCCCAGTTTGTTTCTTTCTTATGTTCTCTCCCTCAGACTTACGGTATTCTTTAGAATTCTCCTTTATATCCTCTTAGCAGCAAATCCCTTATAAATAGTTCACAACTATATTAAACCATCCCTGTTCAAATTACAATGTGGTTTCTGACTCCAGGCTGGACTCTGATTGATACAAAAACATTGCTGGATAAGCATCCATTGAAGAATGCAGCAACTTTAAACCTCAAGTTGGTCCTCAGTGCTGTTCATTAATTTCATTATTCATTTCTTGTGGTCAAACCTGAACACTGCTCATGTTATTTCAGACGTTCTCTTGTGTCCTTTAGGTTCCAAGTCATCCAACCTACCAACAACTTACTACCAAAAGATGACAGCAATTGATACTCTTTAAGGAAAAGTAGGAGTTTCCTTCAAAATCCAAATTTTCAATCCCTGCAGTTTCCTATTGACTTCCTCACCTTCTTCTCAACTTAGAAGAAAAAGTGAGAATCTCCTCTCATCGGTAGCAGTCCCTGCTTGATCAGTTATCTGTATCTTCTCAGGTGACCTTTGATAGGTTTGTATAGTTGAAGGCATTTGTCCATTTCATCTACGTTATGAATTTTATTGGCATACATCGATTCATAACATTCCCTATTATCTTTTTAATGTCTTCAGACCCAAATATGATGTCTTCTCTTTCTTTCCTGATGCTGTCAATATGTCTCCTCTTCTTAATCAGTCTGGCTAGATGTTTATCACTTTTATTGATCATTTCAGAAAACTGTATTTTTATTTCACTGTTCTCTATTAGTTTTCTGTTTTCAATTTCATGTATCTCTTCTTGTATGTTTATTTTCTTCTTTCTGCTTGCTTTTGATTTTATTTGCTTCTATTCTTCTACTTTGTAGTATGGACAGAGATTATTGATTTAAAATCTTTCTTGTTTTCTAGTATAGTTTTTTAATGCTATAAATTTCCCTCTAAGCACTGCCTTAGCTATATTCCACACATTTTGATACAATGTGTTTAGGAGAATTTGTTTGGTTTCTTAATCACAATACAATGCAAAGTTAGTAAAGGGTATTACACAGAGATTAGCATAATCTGACATCTTAAAATAATCACTCTATGTAATAGAGTTTACTTACTGCCCCCATAACCATTTTCTATCTTCTCCATTAAACAATCAATCCCAGTGAACTTTATCTGAACACATGGTGACCTAGCTAGAGGTTACATTCCTCAGTCTCCTTATCATCTTGTCTTGGCCATGTAAGAGGGTTCTGGACAATATCATACAAATGGAAGCATACAACTTCTAGGTCATGTCTGTAAGAGAAAACTCCTGGTGCCAGAAGTTTGACACTGTGGTGGTTATCCAGCTTCAACTGCGTGGATGATGGCAATACCCAGGGAGAGAGAGGGGCCACAGACATAAGAAAGCCAGGTCTCTGGAGCACATCATGGAACACAGCCCAAGACTACCTACCAGCTTGGATTACACATGAAGAAAAACATAAACCATCTATTTTTCTCTAGACATGCCATTTTTGCCTCTTTTGAAGTAGGCAAACTAATATGCTAATTAATACACTTGGGCTGCCATTTAAGAAGACAGGAGTATTGTCAGGGGGGCAGGGGCAAGATACAAGTGAGATGGAGACTGCAGCAGTGACCAGGTGGACACGATGGTGACTCGGACCAGTGTGTTGGAGGATTGTGAATCAAATAAATACCTATTTTAGAACTAGAACTAATGAAACTAGCCGATAAATTTGATACACAGCATCAGGAAAGTATACGAATTAAGAATGACTCTTGGCCGGGCGTGATGGCTCACACCTGTAATCCTAGCACCTGGGGAGCCGAAGCGGGAGGATTGCTTGAGGACAGAAGTTTGAGACCAGCTTCAACATGAGCAAGACCCCTTCTCTACAAAAAATAGAAAAATTAGCCAGGTATCGTGGCACGTGCCTGTAGTCCAAGCTACTCAGGAAGCTGAAGCAGGAGGATTGGTTGAGCCCAGGAGTTTGAGATTGCAGCAAACTATGATGACACCGGTGCACTCTAGCCTGGTGACAGAGTGAGATCCTGTCTCAAAGGAAAAGAAATTTAAAAAAAAAAAAGACTTAACTTGCTGGCTTGAGCCACTGGGTGAGGGATCCTGCCATTTGCTGAAATAAGAAAACTTAGGGAGGAACAAAATTGAATGGTTTTGTTTGTGATATATTAAGAGCCATCATTTAGATGGATTACATATGATATTCTTATTAGACATCCAAGAAGATAAATTAATCAGGAGGCTGGATACACGAGGCTGGAACTCAGCACTTAATACGCAGTATCATGACTGTTTCTGGTCCTTCCACCTGGCCAGACTGTAAGGTCTTTGAAGGTAGAAAAAAGTCTTGTTTATTTTTACATCATGGGTTCTAACACAGTAACTGACATAAACTAGTATTTGTTGAGTTTGTCCATGAATCTTTAGTATTAGTAAAAGGCAATTCACATTGTGACCTATGAAAAAAATTGCTATGGGACCAAAATACCCATACTATACAAGTGATCAAAATAATTAACTATTAATATATAGCAAAACAAAATCAGAATACAGAAATAAATATTTTAATGAAGGCAATAAACTTAGAACAGTATATCAAGACACAAAGGGATCTTTATGACATTAATTTTAAAATATATGAACGATATTGTAACAAAAGCAAAAATAACCATTCTATAGTGAAGAACTCAAACGTTCCTCAAGCACATCTAGTTACAAATACAGAAAAGACTTTAAGTTGGTCTTCCAACAAGTCTGGAGAGCATGATCTCTCATTCCAGAATTTCTAAAAATATCCTTGACATACTTCCATATTACTATTTATCATCTCTTAGAGTCATAAATTCCATAAGTTTATTACAAATGGTTATATCGTATCACTTATACTGGCCTTAAGCACAGTGTAATGCAAAGATAAAGAGCTTTTAAGACAATAATTGTGTTTAAGCTGTGCCAGCTATGGTTATAAGAAAGATTTATGTGTGAGTGATTTTAGTGGAGGTAGCATAGAGTATGCAGATCAACTAACTTTGTTCCTAAAATATTGCTGGGAGATGAATACAAATTACTCAACATATCGTAATTTTTCCCCTGTGGTTTCAGTGGAATTAAATACTAATCAGAAGTGAAGGACAGGGTAATAGGATAAAAAGAAAGTCTTTTTATATTCACATTTGAAAAAAAGTATTGCCTTTCCTAGGAAAGGAAAAAATAAAAAGCAGACCTACTACTGAAGGTACCTTCATATTATATTTCCATTATCACTATTTTATTTATTCAGCAGGTTAAGCTGTAACATACTGTAGATAAAATCTCTTCATTTGCTTTCTTCTTTCTTTTCTGAGTGAATTTTTTGTCTTATCATCTGAAACAACAGGCTGGTATTATCAAAGCTAATGTATCTTGAGAGTCAGTAGCAGGACTAAATTTCCTTTTTTCATTACTTTTGGTAGAACACACAGACCTTAGGGGTAAGCTATCAGCACTGGTATGTCTTCAAATTCTTAAAGACTCCCTTAAGGGGGAAAGAAGGTAATTAATCTGTCATCCTAGAGAGTGTATAGTTTCTCCACAATACTTACAAACCTATTTCATTGGGATAAAACTTTATCATAAATAGACGAACTAGAACAAAAGAAAAGGAAGCATTTCTAACTAGTAGCTGCTAGTTTAGAGCATAAAGGTGAACATTAATTTTAAGAGTTTTAAGAGTTTAAGAGATTCTAGGACTAAAAAAAAATAATAATAATAACAAACCCCTGATATTTTTGTCTGTTGATTTGTAGTTGCTATTTCTGAATTTAGTCACATATTTCCAAAAACTGATCTAACATATGACTAGCTTGCTCCTATAAACTTTATTCCAGTGAATATCATACAAATATTAATAGAGACATTTAGAAATGCATTAATTTTAAATGTGTAATCCTCTGAGTTACTATGTTAACCTCCTGATAGAGATTCCCAAAGCATACACAAGCATTCTTGAACATTCCCTTTACAAGATGCTCTTTTGAAGATGTCACTAAATGTAAAGACCTCACTTAGAATATCTCCTTTTTTAAGAGTTTGAGAAAGAGCCTCTTAAAACGGATTCTTATCCTTGCTTTTACATTTTCTAAAACGTTTCCTAAATATTGTCACAGGCAGCCCAGAAACATGAAAAGTTACCAAAGAACAGCCTGGATTATGTGAAGGAATAAAAAGTACTTTCTGTCATTGTAGCAACACCTTAATGAACTGCTTTTATCAATATGAGTCTCGTCATCTTTTTATGTACCTATGAAGTAGCCACATCCTTCTGATACTTTCTTGGATCCTATCCCCAAGCTATAAACATAAGGCTTGGCTTGTCAGGCCTGGCTTATGTCAGTGGAAATGATAGGGAGTAAGTGTGCCACATCAGCTAGAAGTAAAGCATAGCTGTTTTTTGGGCAAGATCACATAAGAAGAGATGGTAAAACATTGAGCAGTGAATCAGACGTAGCCTACGGAAGACTGATTTGTAGTCCTTTTCACTTTAATGTAGGGTTTTGAACATGAAATACAAATTACAGGCTAGATTCCTGGCATTTGTCAAACTCAGTTCTTGGGCTGTAGGCCTACAAGTGGATGGTTAAGTCAACAGGCAAGAGGAAATGAGCATTCTGTTATGTATTCTGCAGCTCTTTAACTTTCTGAGCAAAGGCATTTTGCTTCTTGTAGCATTTCATAAATAAAATCATTACTTTGGAAATGAGAGGACAAAAAATGTATATATTAGTAGAGAAAATGAAACTATTTCATCATTTGGCTTAGTCATTAAATTTTTCAAATTAATATTAAAGAAATGCTAAAGTGGCAGCTGAGATAGAATAGTTTACTAGTAAACAATAATAAATATTTTTTAATCACAAAATATTTATATTTGAATAGGCTACTCTCTATCTTAAAACTCAAAGGTAAAAGATTGATTATTTTCTATTCAAGTTGCTGAGTTTTGTGAGAGGAACAATGTGGTATAGCATCTCTTACCTTTCTTGAAGTAATGTTGATATGGGTTTGCTCGAATAAATGAATGCTCCCATTTTAACCAATACATGCCAACTTAAGTACATAGGAAGATTATCAGCGATGCTAATGTCCCTCAACAATACTCCCTACCCCCAGAGTACAAGTGATAGGTTTCTAATGCCTCAACCTGATCCTGTTATTGTACTGTTAGTTCCTTTGCTTTAGAGCCTGGTATTTACTTATTTTCGCACCTCCTGCTACAGTTTTGAATGTATCCCCCAAATTTCATGTGTTGGAAACCTAACCCCCAAATTTATATGCTGATGGCATTTGGAGGTGAGTCCTTTGGAAGGTAATCATGATTAAACAAGGTCATCAGGGTGGGGCCTTCATAATGGGACTGGTGGCTTTATAAGGAGAGGAGGAGAGACCTGAGCTGACATGCTCTTGCCCTCTTGCCATGTGATGCCTCCACCATGTTAAGATATAGTAAGAAAACCCTCACCAGATGCAGTCCCTCGATTTTGGACTTCCCAGCCTCTAGAACCATAAGAAAGAAATTTCTTTTCTTTATACATTACTTTGTCTGTGGTATTCTATTATAGCAACAGAAAATGCACTAAGACACCTCTCTACCCCACCTTCCATTAAATTGCAAGGCAATAAATATTTTTATTGCCTAAGTGTCTGTTCCCTTTTACACTGTGTCTCACTGACAGAAAGAAGATAAAATTCTTAAAAAGAGAATTTTACTATTAACTCAAAAGGGGATGGATTTTGCAGACGGTATTCTGATTTTATTCATCCATTGCATTTTTTAATAGACTATTTTTAAGAAGAGTTTTAGGTTCACAGCTAAATTGAGTGGAAGGTACAGAGATTTCCCATATAATAGCATTTTTTTATTGCATGTAAAAATTGAGCTTAACATTTAGAAATATGAACAAAAACTGTATTACATTCATCTAAAATATTTTTTGCTAGGAAGAGGGTTATAATTTCACTAAAGTTAGTGCCTTTTGCATTTCACATCTAATTTGACGTTGTGGAATATCAGGAAGATCAAAATAATGAGACATGCCACTCTATGCACGATCTGATTATTTAAGTCTAAAAAGGATTTTCACTATAAGGAAAAAAACTAATAAGAAATTGCCAATCAAATTTAGTTCTCTCATGATCTAGCTTCCTAATTCCCTCAGAGTGGCACTCCCAGTACTAAATGCTAAAAAGAAAATTCAACAAAAATTTTGCCAACTTCTTCAAAACAGAAATTCACTGAAACATAGTGCCAGGCGTATCAAAGACACAACTGCTGAATGACTTGAATCACATCCCAAAAGTCAATAATCAGATTACATGTGCATGTATCACTATTCTGTATGAGAGATAAGCAGTACTTCACATTATTACGCATAAGATGGGATCCGAAGAATGAGTCTAATGTTATTCTCCAAAAAGGGTTTTATTAACACCTTTTAGCTATTTACTTTCTCTTGGCAAACAAGAAACATTTTTAATACTGAATTTTACTTAGAGCAAATTGATAGTAATTTGCTCTATTGTGCTTCAATAAAATGAACTCTGCATCTGAATGTTAAATGTTATCCATTAGTGATTTACATATTATTAGAACAAGGAACTGCAAAAGGAGAAACTAATGGAAAACATGAACCTGCATTTCTTTTTAAACAAACAAACGAAAGAAGGAAATCTATCTTTAATTTTTAAAGTGGTTCTTAAAGTCATCCCCACAGAATTCTCCAGAAGGTGTATTTAAAAAGGAAACACAGGGCAGTTTAAGGAATGCCCTTGGCCTCTGTAACAATTCTGTCATCACTAGTCAATATTTATGCAGCATCAGGCACACACTGACGCTTGCTCCACACAAAGTACTCCCCCCCTTCCCATCCTCTACTCCCAAATCCTAAACTCAATTAGGAGAATAAGAGCAAAAGCAACTGCTGTGCAAGGTAGAAACTGAAGGGAGACAGCAGAGAGGTTTGGGAAGAGAGAGCAAGAGGTCTAAGAGAAGGAGAGAGAATTTCCAATTGAGAAATCAGAGAAAAAAATCACTGGGGGATGGGAAACATTTTTAATATTTCCAGTGATAGGTTATATTTAGACAATAGAGATAGGGAGGGGAGGATCTAGCAGGTGCAAAGCACAGACGTTTACTGGCACAGGATGTGTCCCTACACCAATTCTTGCATCTTTCCCAGGGGTTGGCCAACGTGGAAGATAAAGTATGACAAGACTGACATTTGCGCTTGTCCTGGAGAAGAATATACTCTCGGAGTCTGAGATTCACTGACTATTTTAATATCTAGAGTTATTCAAAATTAACAGAAGCCTGAGTTTATATTAGGCACTATACTAAGAAAAAATTCATTGAATGGTACATTTAAAAGACACAGTTTTCAACACCTTTCCAGTACAACTAAACTCACAAATAAAGAGATTAGGAAGAATACAAAAATGCCATAGCATACACACATGTACATTACCTGAAAAATGCATGACTATCATTGTCAAAAAAGAAAAGTGAGATAGAGGAAAAATTCAGCTCTAAGGTCAGATAATCTATTACTTTGACTTAGAATAAAACCATTCTCTAAGGGATATGTTCCAACGACTTGGATAGATCATTTTGTATGATAAATTTTAATCAAACACTCATAGCTTTTTATCAAGTTATATAACAATGAGACATGAGAGATCAATTTAGGATAGAATGTTTTGTGGAGGCTTTTTGCTTGCAGGGGGTTGGGCAGAAGATGATACAAGGTCAGGTTTTAAATGCACTCACGCCTCACAAAACGATTAACAGCCTGGACAGATTTCCCCTTGAGGGGAAAGTCTTCTGAGCATAAGGAAAGGCAGGTTGAAAAATGAGGGTGGAAAATAGAATGTCAATGAAGTGATCAGGCAAGATAAGAAGTTACAGTGCTAGGACGAGATGATTACGGATCTTCATTTGCTTGTGTACACAACTGTAATAACAGTCACTTAATATTATTAACAGAAAGCCATGTGAAAGAACCCATGAATACATTCATTAGAAGGGCAGGTCCCTTAAGGTCATATCAAAAGTAACTCTGTAAGAAACACAGCACTTACTTTAACTGAATAATAATTTCCATATTCTTATTGTCACATCATACCAGAAAATTTAAAACATGCTTAAAGTTTCAAAGGACCACATGTATCTTTTTGAGTGGAGGTTCTTAATAGGGAGAACTCATCAACTAGGACCTGCTTATTTGTTTAAATAGATATTGTCCCATCCCCTGAGACTCTGATTCAAGAGGCCCTGATTGGGACCTAAGAATGTATACTCAAGAAATGATTTCTAAGTCATTCTAAGACAGTCCTGGTTAAGAATCAGAGCAAAAACAACAAACCAAACAAAAAGACAAAACCAAAAGTATTTTGGTGGAAGAGTACGCAGGTTTAGGATTTAGTCTCAGTTCTGACACATAGTAAACATGTCTTCTAGAGCAAGTTCGTACAATTTCTAAAGAGAATTTCCTCAGCTGTAAAACGAGAGAAATAGTACTTACCCCTTCTTGGTCATGGGATTTTAAAATATGTATTAGTTATCTATTGCTGTGGAACAAATTATAATAAAACCTAGTGGCTTTAAGTAATAAACACTTATTATCTCACAGTTTCTGTTGGTCAGGAATCCAGGATCACCTTGGGTAGGTGCCTCTGGTTCAGGGTCTTTCACAAGGCAGCAATTAAGGTGTTAACCACGGCTGTGGTCTCACATGAGAGCTCAAATGGGGGAGGATTCACTTCTAAACTCGAATGGCTTGTGCTAAGCCTCGGGTGGTCTACACTGGCTATTGACTGTAAACATCAGTTCTTGGCAGGAGAGTCCCTCCATTGAGCAACTCGCAACATGGCAGCTGGCTTCCCTCAGAGTGAGCCAGTAAGAGAAAAAGAGAAAGTGTGAAAGAAGGAAGTGACAATCTTTTTGTCACCTAGTCTCAGAAGTGATAGGCCATCACTTCTGCCATATTCTATCCATTAGAAGCAAGTGATTGGGTCCAGCCCACACTCCAGGTGAGGGCATTACAAAAGGGCATACCATCTTAGGTGCTGCTATCGCAAGAGATAGCACCTGTGATGTTCTAAGGAATAAAAGACTTACGTGTGGAAGCAGGTTGCAAATGAAAGTAAGTTTTACTCAAATGCAGAATTTGAGTTATGAAAATACGCTTTACAGATGACATTCTGAGAATTTGCTAAGAAGTGTCACCACCTCCTCACTTGCGTCAGATGTGTCATGCTATGGCAGTATTTCACCATCTTTCTCAGTCTGACACATCTGTGAACTTGTTAGTCAAAAGGGAAAGAAAAAAGGGTGAGCAAATGAGGTACCTCATGACCCACCAAGTGATACTCTGTGATAATTCACGCTTCCATATTTATCATGGGAAGCAGTATTGAAACGGCTATAAGGAATAGGGAAAAAACAAAAAAAAATTCAAGAGCTTGATAAAATTATTTTCTGGATTTTTTTTCCCCCTGCAAAGCAGTTTAGCAGCTTGGCTTGTTGATATGCCCCAGTGAAAATTTACGTGGTCAGTGTGGCAGTTTTAAAACATGGTCCCAGCATTCCTGACACTCCTCATATTTAGAACTGGGTCTACGTCCTCTTCCTCTGACTTTGCGTGAGGGTTTGTGACTGCTTTGACCAATAGAGAGATACTGCGTGACTTCCGAGGCTAAATTGAGAGAAACTACACAGTTTCCATCTGGTCCTTTTGGGACACCCACTCTTGGAACCCAACCACCATGCCATAAGGAAGCCCAACTCAGCCCACTTGGAGAGAACCATGGAGGGCTCTAAGACTCTATGAAGAGAGAGACACAGATGTCTGGCCAGCCCCAGCTGCTACAGCCCCTCATTGGTCCAGCTCCAGCCACCATGTGTCTACTACCAAAATCCAGAGCTGCTCAGTCAAGCCCTTACTGAATTCCTGATCCTAAAACCATGAAAGGTAATTTAAAAAATGATTGTTGTTCATTTAAGCCATGGAGTTTTTAGGTGGTTGACAAGAGATAATCAGGATCCACCAGAAAGTAGTTATATATTGACAATAAAGTCATATATAAACAAAACAGTATAACAAAATTAGAATATAATAGGTTTAAAATTTCCCAAAACATTTAAGACAGTTGGACCACAGAGGTAAACCAAAGCCTCCAAAAATGTCTTTGGTAAAAACTACTACAACTGGGAAATATTTACAGGTAGGACAGATATGCCTAAAAGCAATCGTATGTTAATAGGAAAATAAACTATTACAAATTACAGAAATTGGAAATATGGCATTTCTATTTCTATAACAACGTCTCGGATCAACAACAGAGCAAAAAACGTGGTCAGTAACTATCTCCTCCTCTAGTCATATCAGTTATAAATCATTTGTTATTGCACCAGAATTGCAAATATTATCCATTCCCTTCAACATCTGCCCACATGTGCCCATCACTGTGCCGCTATACCCACTCCCTTTCATTTAAGAATAATGCAGATCATGATACTGTCAAATTTCTTTTTTCTCCCCTACAATATTTATTCAAATTCCCCCCTCCTTCCTTCCCATTCTTCTTTCTTATCTTTCAGAAAAACTTTTCATCCTCATTTCAAGGACTATCTCCTCCACCCATCTACTCTTGCTTGCTCCAATCCTCTGATCCATCAAAAGTGCCCTCTCTATTGTTGGTGTCCTTTACTTACAAACATCTCAGTCTTCATTATTTTAAAAATATTTATGGTATATTATAAAATGTATAAATATTGATTGAAAAATACCCTGAAGGTGACGTCAATCCTCTTCGCTGACCCAATTCTCAAAGTTGTCTATATTCCAGGTTTTCCAATTCTTCACCACCCACTCACTCTGTAAACCTATTGTAACCTGGCTTTACATATCCAGCACCCTGAAACTATTCCATCAGAAGTTACCAACCAGTGGCCTTTTCTCAGCAACATCCTCCACTGACCTTGCTGTAGTATTTGATGCAGCTGATAAATCTTTCCTTCCTGAAATCCTTCCACTTTTGACTTCCAAAAAAAAGTGCTCTCTGGCTGTCCTCATACTTTGGACATTCTTTCTCTATTCTCTTCTCTAAACCATCAAAATCATCAATTCTCCAAAACAGAAACATTGTCCACTTTCTTCTGTCTATACCAATTCTCATGGTGAACTAACTCAGAAAGTCCAAATCTCTAGCCTCAGCATAATTCCCACTTGGAACATGCACTCAGTTGTACTTCAGACTCTGTGGATTCACCCAATCTAATGTCTGAATAGTAACATATACAGGAATTTAATGCCTCACACAAAGTAAGCATTTCCCAAATAAGAAAATGCTTTATATAAAGGAAGTCAAAGTAACAAGAGCATCAGAAGTCACTTCGACATAATAGGGAGAGTGATCCTTAATTTAACAAATTCTGGCATGAGAACTATAACTTAATACTATCATCATTAAACACACACAAGTTGGTTACTTGCTCTGCTTGAAATGCTCTGATGCCTGGGATCTGTGTGTTTTGTGCTCTCCCAACCTTTAATGAACAAGTATCACCTTCTGGGAGAAAACTCCCCAGAATGCAGTATGTAAAATAACACCTCGCATAGCAGCATGTAAGAGACAAAGTGTGTATTTATTCGCTTACTCTCTATCTTCCCTTACAGGAGTTTAAGTTCTACAAGAGCAGGGACTTTGTTCTGTGCACTGCTGTCTCCACATAACATGGAAAGGAGTATTTAGCCCAGAATAAGTACTTAATAAATATCTATTGAAGAAATGAAAAACTTAGAAAATGAATTATTTAATTAAAGTGTCCTCATTTTCCATTTTATAGAAAGTCTGTAACACTATAATGCAAAAATACTTAGAGCAAAAAAAAAATTTTTAAGGGATTGGTGAAATCACACCTAATGGGTACCATGCACACAATATGGTGATGGGCACACTTGGAACTTTGATTCAAACTGCACAAAAGCAATTCATGTAGCTAAAACTTCTATACTCCTGTAATATTCTGAAATTTAAAAAAATTTCACCATGTCAGCTAATTAAAATCTCTAGGTAACAGCTAGCTTATCTTCCAATAGAAGTTTCTTTGCAAAAAGTAACATGATTAGATATTCTGTAGAGGGATATCTCACTGTCTTATTTTTTGCTTAAGACAAATGACCCTATTGAAGTTTGCTGCCAACGTCTCTATTAGCTTACACTTTATTATTATAGATCATTGTCTTTATGTCTCCACATATGAATCACTCAATGTTTACTTCTCCAACACCTTCATTTTCACTGCATCTCTCTTAAACATTTTCATTCTATGTAAACTTTTTTTTTCATAGAACTATTGACCTAGGAGTACCTTAAAATATTATTTGTGCAGGGGTTTTCAACCTTTCTGTCAGCAATAGGATCTATTTTACACATAAAATCTTAATAAAAGCAGAGCCAGGAGTGGAGGACCCAGAAGTGTGCCTCCCTTAGAGGCTACACCCACCCTCACTCCAGCGTCACTGGCACCAAGGAGAATCACAGTCTCCTTTGAAAGGTCATGGGAAGTCTAAACTCCCCTAATTGAACCCAGATGTGTTTGCTGGGTCAACTCTTACACTTCTTTGGCAGGAAATCTTTCTTTGCCTTTGGGCTAAAAGTATCTACTGAGCGCGTACGATGTGCCGCAGACTATACGGGCAGTGTGCAGAACACGCCGAGGGAACACAAGAAAGGAACGGCTCTGGCCTCCTAACTCCCCTCGCCTACCAGCTAACCAGCTCTGAGCTGACGTATAATCTCCCTTGAGGGAGTGATTTTTTTTTTCTCCTCTCTTATTCTTCACTTCTCTGCTGCTCACCCTTTCCTTGACTGTGTCGCTGCATTGATTCCCTCCTGGGCTAGCGCCCCACCCTCACCCCACACCACAAAACGCAAGGATCCCCTGAGATTTAGGCAGTATTTTTTCCACCTCATTTCCCCTTTACATTCTCATGATTTAAAAACTAGCGTGGTTTGGGACCCATTATTGTCTCTTTTGGGTGAATTACCCCTTGATTCCTATTTGTCTCCTAATTCTGTTGCGTAGGAGTTAAATGCTGGACATCTCCCTCTGGAGTCACCTGCTATCACATATAGTCCAGTACGAGCTCTCTTCCTCCTCTCCCTGGGCGGGTACTCCTTTTCAATGTCCCCATTATTTTCAACGACCTCACTAATTTAGTTCTCCAAATGTGAAACTTTTTAACTATATTTGACTCCCTTCTCTTTCTCATCATTTATATCCAAGACCCATAACAACAGTTTTGCAACATCCTGATCTGATTTTCCGGAACCTATTCAAACGCAGCTCAGTTGACTGTATTTTGGAGGTGAGCAGGGACTGTGTCGGCTGGTTTGCCACCACCCATAGGAATAATGACCAGCGCAGAATAGATGCCTAATAATCTTGCTGAATAAATTAACAATTTAATGGGGTAAAAATATGCAATGTTTACTGTAGCATAAAAATTGCAAGCAAATTACCTAGTAATAGGAGAATATATTAGTAAATCTGGGCACATTTATAAGATATTATAGTATAATTAAAATATTATTTTCAAGTATATATTAATGGGTTGGAAATTGCTCACTATTTAATGTTACAATAAAGAGAAGATGAATACAAAACCATAAATTTATTATGAATCCCAATTGTGAAAAACTAGAAAAGGAAATACAAAAATGTTTAACATTGGTTATCTCTCAGCAGTGATTTTTTTCTCATACAATTTTTAAAATTTTTCTTTTATTTATATAAAGTTAGTGTTCTAAAAAAGATTTGCCACCATGTAAATGATTATGCCTATTGATGAGGCTTGAAGGAAACATGTACAAATTAAAGGGTAAGTGTTCCAGGGTGGGAGGTACAGTACTATAAACTATTGCCCCCCCATTGTTTTTCTAAAAATGACTTAAAAATTGTTGCTTAATATTTTCAGTATTCTTCACCCCAACATGTATTGCTTAGTTCTTGATTTCTGTCAGTCTTTACATAGTTGAGTTTACCATTTTATCATACTGTATTAATTTTGATAAAATGCCATTTTAACATAACTGTCTTGTTGAAAAATTATACTGTCTCCTTATTCCTTTGTGAATAAAATGCTTAACCTATCAATCTTTTTTTTTTTTTTGAGACAGAGTCTCACTCTCTTGTCCATGCTAGAGTGCCATGGCGTCAGCCTAGCTCACAGCAACCTCAAACTCCTGGTGATCCTCCTGCCTCAGCCTCCTGAGTAGTTGGGACTATAGGTGTGTGCTATCATGCCTGTCTAACTTTATTCTATTTTTAGTTGCCTAGCTAATTTTTTCTATTTTTAGTAGAGACAGGGTTCTCGCTCTTGCTCAAGCTGGTCTTCGAACTCCTGGCCTCAAACAATCCTCCTGCCTCAGCCTCCCAGAGTGCTAGGATTACAGGCAGGAGAGTTAAGTCTTGAACATTCAATCTCACCTTCCACACCCACAGGACAGACTCCCGCTGGCCTCCTTCCACCTCTATACCATTGCCTGATGTCTCCTTTTCCCCCTTATTTTCACTTCAAATCGTACACTTTCTTTAATGCTTAACAAAATTCTTTAACAATTTTCTCTTTAAACACCCACAATTTTTATGCATAATACTATAATATCGAGCATTTTTTTAAAATTAAAAATGATTAGAGCTGCAAGACAATACTAAACTCACTTAGTTCAATTCTTCCCTTTAGAGATGTAGAAATTTGAAAAGGTGACTTGTTTGGGAAGTGGGGAAGAGACAAAGAACCTTAGATTAAGGTTAAACCCAATATTTAACTTTAAGAGTTCTTACATTTTAACTAACATAGAATCCACTGTTATTACTGGGTCTCCCATCTGCTGTTCAGTGGCTCAGCAATTATTCATGACACTATCCCTAAAGTATGTCTTGTCTGTCTGCCTTGACTGTCATGGTCATTTTCTCCAAGGCTGACACAGTTCCACACAATTCCTTTACTTTTCCCTTGTACTTAGTGCTGCAGAGTAGGTGCTGAAGTAGTGTGACGGAAATGACCTAAAACAAATCCAATAATGATAGTAATGATACAAATCTACGATGCCAATATTCCATCTTAACGATAAGGCCGCTGCATCCACTTGGATGGTAATAACCACGAAAGGAGGAAGTGTCTGCTTCCCCTTACATTCTATAAGGCTGCCCTAGCCAAACATGAAGCCACAGGATTATGGTTCCAGTTCTAAGACCCTGGAAAGAGAGCCACAATGGGGAAATAAAGACAGGAACTGGGTTTGTAGACTATAGCTGTACACTCAGTTCAATATAAAGCACAGTGACTTAAGGTAGAATCTGACTCAAATGCCAGACTGAACACTGTAGTAGCTTTCAAAGTTGCAAGAGGCCTCCTCCCTCCCCACACACTTTCTTTTAAATTCTGAATGACATATATTCATGAAGAGGAGTATTTTAACACCTGTACCAATCAAATAATGTACAATAGTTTAACAACTGGTAGATGAATTTCACTGCAAGCCAGGGGACCCAGGAGACAGGGAAAGGTAAGACTGTCAGGATTAGCAACATTCAAAGAGAGAAGAACAGACCTGAAAAATAGAATCATGCCAGCTCCTCTTGTCATGGCTGTTGTACATTGGGCTGTGAGCCACACAAACGCAGGGGCATCTGCCAAAGGTTTCAAACAGCTGTGCAAGCACTCTTAGCACTCTCTGCCATTTGTTCAGCTGTTTTGCACTGAGAGAGACACATATTCCCAGAGTTCCACCAAGTAGACTTCTTTTTCAATTTGGAACAATATGATTAGAATACAGATTTTTTTATTAGTTGTGATTTTGTCACTCTGAATACATACTCAACTGGATGAATACATTTGCTCCTTATTTCTGCAACTAATGGCAGTGAATAGAATATATCATGCCACATTAAAAAATGGGAAATGCTGAACAAATAAAAATAAATCACTCTTTCCGCCTAAGAGTAGAGTTGCTGCTTAGAGAAATAGGTGCCTATTCACCTGGCAATTCAAAACATTTTGAATATAATTTGTCAAAATTCCATCACTTTTCTTCCTTTCTTGCATATGAGCATCGCAATTTCAGTGAAAATGATTTAATGGTGAAATCTCAGATTGCAGCATAGCCAGCTCATCTTGTATATATGAACACGGTTTTTGTGTTCCAGAAATGAATTCATTGGACTTGTTACAAATGTGAACTGCTCCCTTCCACCAAAAGAGGGGAAAAAGAAAAAAAAAAAGGGAAAAAAAAGCCTTAGAAAAATATAAAGGCTTTTATTATCTGATCTTCACTGCCTTTCAGATTTTTTATAAAGACTCAGTGTGTGGGAGCTAATTATTAGCTATCTTGGGTAACAAACTATTAATTTTGTGCTTCAAAGTTATTAACCACCTTTCTATATACAGTTCACAGGCAAATGAATGGACTTAATCCTTGTATTAAAACACAAAACAAACCAAATAATCCCATGTTTCATGACTTTTCAAAGTTGATTATCTCCTTGGCAATGCTCTACCAGAGGCCAGATATACAATTGCCACTTTAGAAAAGAGTCTCTGGCAATTTATATTAGAAGCCCGTTAAAGTGGATTTAATCACGATTTAATAGTTGTTCCTCTTGAGATCAGACAGAAAAGGTCACGGAGGAAAAGCATTTTTTCTCAGTGATTTAACCATACTGGGTTTGTAAAATTTCCTCTTCCAATGATCACACCAGTCCTGAGAGAGTTTGCTTGTTTAATGTGATATATAGCTAGCACTTGCAAATTTAAACAATTCAGTAGAGAAAATAAAATATTTAAGATGATAAAATTTAATGTCAAAAGAAGTTTTTAGATTTCTCTTTTGGTTTTGTCTAATTCTTCAGGGCAAAACATAACACCGTTTAATTCTAAAGCAGTAATTTCATACAGATGATCTTTACATCCTAATTATCAAAGGATGTTTTACTTGTAAAAAGCATTACACATGTAAAATAACTATAGTAAATAAAGATGTATTGTTATCAATCATGATGCTTATCTGCATTTAAGGGTCTCTGTGCTCTAACAAGCAAACAATGGTTCAGTGTATCAATAATCCCCTGGGAAATTTACAATGATTTATTTCTCTGACTTATTAAAAGCCTAGTCATAGCTCAAAGGTCTCTGAATACCCATAAAATGAGGAAACTAATGCCAGAAAATTAAGAAATAATAGCAAAATCTCTATACAGGAAGCAATCTGACAAGATATTACCCATTGGAAATTACTTACATTGTACAAATATTTCAAATGAAAACTTTGACTAAGCTATGTCAATAAATTATGCTTTCGTGAACCTCATTTTTTTGTTTCCATTGCTATATAACATACCTCATTTATATAACCATTTTCTTTCCTTTAAAAGGAAATTTAAATTTAAAATTCATCCTAAAGTAGTATTTAAGTGGAGATATTTCTTTTTATATGATTCCCCTTTGAAGTTTTCTGATTTCAAGATAAGTAACGATTTTAGCATAAATCAGTAATTTGACAAAGTTACGTATTAAATAATTATTATTCAATAGCTACTCAGAGTGTGAAACAGTAAGTGAAATCTAAAGTTTAAGAAATTATTCTCAGAATATAATTTAATGGTATTATTATTATACCTATGCTTGAGCTTTAAATAAATAACAATGCTGAATATTGGCAGATATGTTTTTGCATAAAACTTTTTATGATGCAAATTACAACCCATTAAAACTCCCTGTCTTACTAGTTTTTCCAATGACAAAATATATAGAAAAATTAATATTTTTAAGAAAATTATTGTGGAAAATTTATTTAAAATAACCGAATCAAAATATATTAATAGTAGAGCATAAAAACTGTACATTTATGCTAAGGGCTATAGAAATGAATAATTTATTCTTGAATGGGAAAGCTCAATTTTATATTATTTCCATAGACTCAACATAATCCCAATGAAGTCAATAAGAGGTTTTCTTGGCAACAAGGAGAAGAGTGGGTTTCATGAGTACAGAGAAAGGGATGAATGTATAAAGATAGTCAATAAATTTACGAAAATTAAATTTTATTAAATTGAGGACTTTCAGCTCTAATGATTATTATTAACTAATGGGATACCATGAAATAGATGTTTCTGGCAGCACTCTATTATAGTGAAAGACTATAAACAAGCTACCAGTATCAGGCTGGTTAGGTAAATAATATCTCATCCATATAGTGAAACACTCCCCTGTCATTAAGAATGATGATGGGTTTCTGAATTTTCAATGAAAGGTGTTAATTAGAAATTTGTAAGTGAAAACAGCCAGTTACAAAATAGTATACAAGATATTTAATCTTTTTAAATATGCATAGAAAAATATCTACAAAGGATATATAGAGATAGATAGATATATCTATATTTATATACATATCTATATATATCTATCTGTGTGTGTGTATATATATATATTATATATATATATATATATATATATATATATATAAAAAAAACACTAAATGTGGTTTTCTCTGGGTAGTAGGACAAAGGGTGATTTTTTTCAGCTTTTATACTTTTTGATATTGTGGGAATTTTCCATTATAAAGACATATTATTTTTATAATCATAAGAAATCACTTTAGCATTTATGTGTGGGAATTTATAGATATCAAATAAAATTAAATTGAAAGAAAGTGGATACAGATGGCTTCTGGAAGAAAAAAACCAATAGAACAACACTTTGAGGAGGGTTTCTATGTTAGTGACTCTTCTGCGTGTCCATTTGCTTTTAGTGTGCAGGGACTCGAGGGATACATGGTACTACAAGGAGGAATCACATGGGCTTTAATTTCCTAGTGGCCAGTCTCCTTTTCTTATCATCTTATTGCTGACATCAAGGTGAACACAGTAGTGATGGAGTCTCAGTTGATATCACTACCTCCTACTGCTCCTTCTGCAGTTCCTACACTTAATATGAAAGCTATATTTTAATGCCATCCTTGCTTAACTAAAATGAATGATAATCTAATAAGTACATCTCTTAACATGAACCATACTAAAATATGCCTCAGTGATTTCATACAAGAGTTTTATTAAAAAAGGAAAATGTATGGTAATATTAATTACCACAATGTAGAGAGTTTAAATCCTTTTAACAAAAACCTTAATTTTTCTAGCTCTGATTTCATGTTTAAAATAATAGGTTTATATGAATATTAGCTAATCTGGAAATTCTACTGAATAAAAATATTTGCCATAAAAATGATGTAATGAAAATAATGACAACTTATATTTATGGGGTATTTACTATATGCAAGCATAGTTCTCTTAATAAAAGTACTTTATGTATATTAAGCCAATTATTCCTCAAAGCAATCTATGAGATAGGTGCTATTATTATCCCTGTTTTACTCATGAGAAAACTAAGGCTCAGAGATCTAATAAGTCCTTTGCCCAAAGTCACATAGCTAAAAAATAACAGAGCAAGGAACTATATCAAGATAGTTTGACTCTGGACCATTTTTTTTTCAGATTTTTAAAAATTTAAGTAAGCTTTTAATTTTAGTTTTATAGAAAAGTTGTGAAACATAATACAGAGAGTTCATGTGTACTCCTCACCCAGTTTCCCCTCTTGTTAAAATCTTACATTATAGGATGCATTTGTCACAACTAAGGACCTCACATTGGTATGTTGATATTAACTAAACAACTTTATTTTGATTTCACTAGTTTTACCTAATGTGCTTTTTCTGTTCCAGGATTCTATCCAGGGACCATGTTACACTTAGTTGTCATGTCTCCCTAGCCTCCTCTGGGATTTTGAAAATTTTTCAGACTTTCCTTATTTTTGATGACCTTGACAGCTTTGAGGAGTCCCAGACAGGTGTTTTGTGGAATGCCTCTCAATTTAGGTTTGTGTTATGTGTTTTTCATGACTGGACTGGGGTTATGGTTTTGGGAGGAAGACCACAGAGGTGAAGTACCATTCTCAACATATCTGATCAAGAGGACATGCTACCAACATGACTTATCTTTGATGATGCCAGCCTTGAAGACCTGGCCCAGGTACTGTTTTTCTGGTGTCTCCATGTAAAGTCACTGCCCTATTTTTAACTAATTTTCTGCTTTTTCAAAAGTCCAAAAATATGTTAGAACTAAATGTGACAACAGATAAATTTGCTTTAAATTACTTTCCATAGACCACTGTAGAATTTGTCCCTAAGTGACTAATTAGAAACTAATTTTCCTCAGAAGCACTCAGTAAAGAACTTACAAGAAATATTCGTTCAAGTTGATCCTGAATGTCTTTCATTCCTGGAAAAGCAGCAACTCCTTGGATCATTTCAACAAAGATGCAGCCGACTCCCCTAAACAGAGAACAAGAATCATTACAAAGCTTCAATACATTCTGCTTAGAAAACTATATCTGGAATTAGTTTTCTCCTATAGAGGAGAAGCAGTGGGTGGATAAATGATGTTCTTGATGAGCACCAAGAGCTGTGTGACCTATACCTAGATCCCATAGCTTTCCTTTCCCCCCATCCCCCGCCACTGTCTATTGCCCTACCCTTAAAGATCTCTAAATAGATGCAACTATACTGGGCTCAGAAGACAGTAGAAACCAATAAAATAGTGAATCCCAGTGGCTCTCCTTACTTACAGGATACAGCTGAGAAGTCCTTAGCCTGATACAGAAGAGTCTCCATAGTCATGTTCTAACATTTTTCCAACTACTTCATAGCGTACTGTAGTCTCTAGCTGTTCAGTGCTTCTCAATCCTTTCTGCATCACAATCACCTGGGGAACTTTTAAAAACTACAAATGTTCTGACCACAAACCCTAGAGATTCTGTTTCAATGAATCTAGCTGGAGCCCGGCTTGACACGGGCTGCTCACATGATTCAGGGCAGCTACACCGAGGATCACTGAGCCAGTGATGTACCCAAGTGCCAAACAGGTAGAAGAATGATATGACACTAGCATGTATATATGGGATAAGTCACATTAATGGCAGAAAACTAGCATGAATGGCCACATATTCCTATAGATGAAGTCTCCTGAACTGACCTGGTTCTTGCCTTCTGGAGATCTGGATGTTCAGATAATCCAGTGTTTTTCCTAGACCTCTCCACCTCCTAGAAATTCTCTAGGTTTGTTTTTTTTTTAATAATTCTGCTTTGAATGGGTTTATGTTTCCTGCAAGTATTCTGATAAAACCATGAACATATTGGGATACTTCTTCAATTGTTGCACTCACATTCAACTTAGGGAGAGCAAACCCTTGTGTCTTTAACTTATTTCAGAACCCTAGGAGTTAAGGGCAAGTGATTAACTTTGCTGCAGCTGCTCCAGTTGTTATCACAGTTGTATATAAACAATGTTTTGAATTAAAGAAGTAATATATTTTCAGAGATCTCTTCCCCATTATAGCACATAATTTCTATTCAAATTAAACACCAATGGTATACAGTGTCAAAATGACTAAAAACAAACAAATGCTCCTTCATATCATAAAAAATAATATCATTTAAGTAGTAAAGAACTAATTTAAAATCAGTGTTCTAGGCAGATGAGTTTTAACAAAAGTTGTTTTCATTTTAGATTTGAGAGATAACACAGGTATCTGAGAGAATTATTTTATTATTATATTAAAATACAATAATATGCTTATAAACATTGGGGCTTCAGATGTCTGGTTAAGTCTGTTTATTAACATAATTCCAGTATGGTGGTTTTCCAAATTTTTATGCCAAGAATTCTAAGACTACTGACCACATTTCTATTGTCTTCTTATTTAAGTTTACATAAAATATCTTGGATCTCAAATAGCTACCTGCACCTTCCTTTTTCACACTCTGCATATACTTTCTATTCTCCAGCTTTCAGCCTTCATCTTTCCCACCACAAGCTGCAACTCTGAGTGTGAGGAGCCCCAGCAGAAGCCACAGCCACCCCCGTATGTATACAGCTAAGCTGGCTAGGAGGGTGACTATTACACTGTCAAAACTATTTACAGAATTTATTTTACCACATCTTATGCTTAGTCCACATCATCTCCATTAATATGCTACTTAGAATGATTCAAAGATAAATCTATGCTTCAATTCTATTCAGTTGGAATGAAATGATATAGAATTTCTATAGGCTCTTACCTGCTTAGCTGGCTAAGGGACTTGGCCTTTCCTTTCTAATAGATGTTTCCTACGACATCATCTTGTTCAAAGATGCTTGAGTGTGTACTAATGATGCTGAGAGAATTATACTTAAAGTACTTATAAAAATGATATAATGTACAAGAAAATAAAAAGGTAGATATATAAAACATAGCAACATATTAATATAGAAGAATTCTGTATTATTGGAGCTGCCTTATTGCCAAATAGCAACAGAAGCTCTTCAATGTAATATAAAGGGACTGTTTGTTGCCTGTTTCCCTTTTCCCTCCCCTTTCTACCCTCCATTAGCTCTATGCTCCCTCTCTCTTGATGGATTAAGTTAACTGCACTAAGTGGTTTACTGAGAAAAAATTCATACTCTTAAGCACTCTACTTGTGATACATAGTCTTATGCCAGCAAATGTCTCCTTTTTTGCCTGTTTTTGAAATTTGAATAATTATGTAATTATCACCCACTTAACCTAAATTTTTCAAGAATAAGAACTGGTCATAAAAGCTTACAATTAAAGCTGTTATAGGATGCATCATGGTCAAACTCTTATTTTAGGATTAGTTATCTGGTAAGGTAATATATAAAAACCCACCTAGCCTCACACATTTTTCAATTTCTTTGAACTCAAAATTTCTAAATTTATGTCTCAGGTATATCAATGCTGTTTTTTTTTTTTTTTATCACAATTCAATTCATTTTAAGTTTTCCCTACATGGGGAAAAAACCAAAACAAAACCAAAATACCTCTGGTGCATTTTGATAAACTTTTTATTGGAAGCAACATGAGCCCTCTAGAACTGCAGGCTGAGAATGTGAAATGTCAGTTAAAGTTCCACCTTAAAGAAGTTGGGCAGCAAACTAATTAAAGATTAATTAAGTTTGATATGAAGGTATTCAAAAACCAATATATATATACTCTATGGCAAAGGAATTCAAAATGAAAAAATTTATCTAAACTATTATATATGGGGCACAGGGGTGGTGGTGTGTGGAATACAGAGAAAAAATGAAATTCACAGGGAAGGAGGAAGAACTTTTCTCCATCAGAGTAGGGAACAGATAAATTCAATGTTACTTCTTTGGGAAGGCTTCCTGACCTCTCAGACTGGGTTAGGTCCCCCTAACTCCATGATCCCTGTGATACTTCCTACAACTGTAATTTATTTATTTACTTGTAAATGTATTAGCCACCATTACCTTTCTCAGAAAGAGAATTTGGTCTTTTACTTTTAAAGACATAGTGCAAATGAGTGAAAGGGGTTACAGCAACACGGCAACACTACTAGACCTGAATAAAATAGGGTTAGCTCACTGAAGTTACCAGCTAATATGCAATGTAATGTATGTATTTATTCATCAAAGTCCTGTTGGGATTTTATGGTGCAGGATAACATTCTATCTTTCAACTAAAATAGTGATTAATTACATCCATCAGCACATATACTCAAAGAATATCAGCATTTGACAAGATATTGCAAGCACAATGTACCCAATGCATTTTCTTATAAAGACATTATTGTTACAAGATGGTAATTAACCCAACGAATGATTACCTCGGATGAACAAGTATAAAAATAAGACCTAAAGGTTATTATTTCTCTAGCTGACATTAATCTAATTTTGGTCTTACCCAAAATATATCAAAAAATAAAACATTGTTTTTGTCTAATTGTCAAGGCAAAAGTTCGGCTCAATCTCAGTAGACAAAGCAGAAAGAATTTAATATGTTAAAATATGATGCAATTAAAATCTCAGAAAATATCTCCTAGATTTTAGTTTTGAATTTCATTTACTTATTAGCAAAAGCTTCAGAATCCTTGGGACAGATAGGTTTAAGCAGAGAGTGAAAGTTTCACTCTCCAGTAGCAGCATTTACTAGCAAAGCCCAAGAGGGATCATGCACACCAGTGCATTCCCATCTGTGCAGAGGAAACAATGACCCACCCAACTTACACTATCACGGTGGGTGGAGACCTGCCCTTATTATACAGACTTCCCTAACTGAAAGCTATAAGAGGCATCTTTGCAAGTTCGGAAAATTATTTAGAGCCATTCAGAACGATCTCCGTTGTCAAATGCAGCCCTCTTTGGAAAAAAGGCTGTAGAGAAAGGTGGTTTCAAGCTGCTCTGCCAGGGGGCAAGCAGATGAACAGAACCATAACGCACTGGAGGTTAGTTCTTTTGTCTTTCTGCCTTTTGACATCATACTGGCACCAAAAATGTCCTCAAAGCCTATGTATCTATCAAAAAAAACACACAACTTGAAGCAGTGCTTCTCATCCTTTAATATGTATGCTAATCATGTGGGGATCTTGCTATTATAGAATTCAGATTCTGATTTACTAGGTATGAGTTGAGGCCTGAGACCCTGCATTTCTAACAAGCTTCTGAGCCATAGTCATGCAGCTGTTCTCAAAATCAGATATGGAGGAGCACGAATCTAAAGGAATCTAGGTAACTCTGTTTTGAAAGGCGTGTGTAACTCATATTAATTCTCTGAACGTGTATTCGGGCTCCGATCAAAGGACCAACAAAGAAACAGTAGACTGGTGAAATAAGTTAGAGTAAATGCAAAACACAATCTAATTTAACACATGGGGATGTAATACTAGCTCAGAAAGGGTCCACATTAATTAACTTACTAGGTAATTTTATTTAGCCATGGTTCACCGAAATACACCATTATACAATTATTTGATGCACCAAGGTAGCCATTTATCTCGCTATCCTCTGAAGGAATGTATATTTTTGTAAAAAGACCAGAGTTTTTGTTCCCTAGGAGGTCAGCTTCTAAAAGATAAAAATTAAAAAGCAACTTTTTCCCTATACTCTGTTAAAAAAAAAAATCACATATAACAGATGTGATCTTTTCATTTTGGCATTTGCAGTATTTGAAAAGTGAAAGATTAAAAAATTACATTCCAGATGCCCTTGGCGACTACTGAAGGAACTGAATTGATTAAACTGCCACTCATCATTTACTATGGTTAGTGCTTCATTAGGCACAGATAGGCACAATATATCTTAGTCAAATACTACTATGGAGTACTTTGCTCTCAAGGAATGGAAACAAAACCCCAGATTGTGGGTAAAAGCCCATCTTAGAAAACATTCAATTTAAAACAATAAATTTTTTATATGAAGGGAAACATTAAGATTTATTTTTCAACTATGAAACACAATTATATCTCTAAGAAGTTGTGCTTACGAATTGAGTATATCAAAATAAAAATTAGACAAAGGTAAAGGATGAAGTACAGGAAGCTAATGAGGTTCAGTAAAGTCCCAGGGTGGTCTGCTGCTGACTTGGGGGAGGCAGGAGGCAAGTGGGTTAGAGCCCCCTGACCAGTGTCCACATATACAAAAGGCAGAAAGACAAGGAAGATCGAGAAGCCCCCACCATCTTAAAGTACCAACTGGCATAAATGTTCCTTATGTTCCAATGATAATTTTTGTTCACACATGTTAAGTAGTGTGTGTGTGTGTGTGTGTGTGTGCATTTATTATTATTATTATTTTTAATTAAGTGGCAAAGTTATACTTTTGCTTTCTGGTCCACTTACCTGAGCCAGCAACCCAGGAATCATCTGAAACCCTTGCCTTTCCCTTACTATGTATGTATCCATGTTGTCACATCCTAAGTATTCTGAAATATTCCTCCATTCTGATCTCCAACTGCTTTTCCCCTCCCTCCTGTCCTTCCCTTTTCCCCATGTGCTTCCCAAACCCTATCCTCCATCCCAATCCACAAATACTAGCTATTTCACCTCCTTGTGATACCTTTGTCCATAGCATGATCTATGTGTCCTTTGAACCTAGCTCTGTCAACAAGAAAGATGGCTTTGACAAGTCAGGCATTACCACTGGGTTAAGGCTCACTCCCTCAACCGTCCACCAAGGATAATTTTATTGCCTTCACTTCTGAGCTGCCACTGTGCTAACCATATACCTGTGTTACAGCTCACCACACTGTCTTGCCCTCTAAAGTGGAAGGTAAGAATGGATCTTTCTCATTTTTGTAGCTTCAGGACCTGACAGATTGCCTATACAAAATAGGTGTTCAATAATATCTTTAAAATGAGTGAATGAATGAATGAATTACATAAACTTGTCTGAGGAGTGCACACAGCCATAGAGAAAGGCATTTGATTTAGAGTGAATATTACCATATGAAATTAAACACTAAAAAAAATTAATTCAGTAATTTCACCAAAATATCTAAACCCTAACTTCATTTATAAGACTCTATGAAGGAACTCCAGCAGTCTCCATGGAAACCTCCATGGATCAGCAGTACAATTTACTTGAATACTAAAACGTAGAGATAGAAGGACCTTAGAGAATACCTGTGATAATGCTTTCATTTTCACATGTAAGGAAACTGCACTAGATGCCTAAATGTCTTAGTTTCAGTCTGGGAACTAGGAACTACATCCCCTGAAT
This sequence comes from Propithecus coquereli, assembly GCF_000956105.1. Classification (NCBI taxonomy): domain Eukaryota; kingdom Metazoa; phylum Chordata; class Mammalia; order Primates; family Indriidae; genus Propithecus; species Propithecus coquereli. Next base: position 247,730 of record NW_012155007.1, on the reverse strand, counting down.
CTTGGGCCAGCCATCCCTTCACTGTGATATGGCACCTCCCCAGTCAGGACAATGTGTCCTGCCCGGACACAATGGTCAGCCTGGTCAGACTGAAAAAAGAGGAAATAGAGACGTCAACTTTGTTTTCTCTCTATGCGACACCAATGCTAGCAAGGATAACCATAAAACTGAAATCAAGTCTTCAACATTAGAAGTTTGGGCATGGAACACAGTAAAAGGATCCTAGAAAACTGAAGTCTACCACCAGTTCTAGCACCCTGAAAATAAGACGGTTGTCATGTTTAAAAATGCTTGAAAATTCAAAACAGAGTTCCATGGATAATGAAGACTCTAGATAGACTGTCTTAAAATAATAACCTCAGGTTATATAGATAACAGATAATATTCAGACTGGTAACATCCAGAAATGAGTCACAATTAATACAAAAATGTAAATAGGAAATGCCCTAACTAAAGACTACTGTGAGGGAACAAAAATGGAAAATGCAAAATATTGCATTGAATAGCAGAGAAATATTATTTCACGTACTTTCATGGAACAATGAAAGAAGAGAGAAGTTTCATGTGATAGTTCATTTAAAATACTATCAGTGACAGCAATTCTCCAAGGAATAAGCATAGACCAGGCAGATCATGAAAAAACAAATTAATAAGCCTTGCACATCTTTAATTTCTGTTTATATGACAGCTGATGCAGAACAAGGAAGTTACATTTTAAGGCTTCTCTCAGCAAATGTATTAATCCTCATGTAACAATGTAGGAAATTAGAAAAAAATTGTTCATGGGTAAATTATCTTAAAGATCAAAGTAAATGACACATTCAAGCAATCTTTTCCAAGGAACCATATCTGATATATCATGAAGAGCAACCACTGCTAAAATCTTGATGTAAATTATTCCCCTACAAAAAGAATTCTAAACTTCCATTTATAGTAGGTTAAGTTAATATACTTGGTTCCAGTCATCAAATGGCATAGCTAGACTTTGACAGACTATGGTTAAGAAGGCTGGAATGGGAACTATGATGATATATGACTGGATGGCTGATATTTTACAGTAAAATATTTGACAACTGATATCTTTCATGATATATGCAAGACCTAAAGGGAAAACCTTTCCATCATAAATTCTCGTGGTTCGTTTTTTTTGTGAAGTCTGTGGGCTTCTGGGCACATTCTCAAAGATTTGCCCTGGATTATGTCTGTGCAGGCTGGAAATGACACCTAGACCACGATGCGAACAATGCCCGTTGGACTCGTACAATGCAGTAGTCGTGGGTGCTACTTGAGGGCAGGAACCAGGGCTTTTTCATTTTGAACGTCTGGACATTCTGTAATGTTTTGCTGAATGAACAAATGAATAAATGAATGAATAAAGAAATTCATATTACATAAGGGAGATCTTTGTGGGATGGAGGCTGCCCTGGGATTCTAGAGGCGTTTTTTTTTTTTTCCCCTGTGCATCCAGTGTGGGAAAATAACCAAGCACTTTCAATTTTACAGGGTTTAAAATAACCATAAAATAATAATAAAACGAAAACTGGAATTGATTTCACAGGGTTACTAAAATTCTGAAACAGTTTCTAAATTAAACATGTTAGGATTAAATATGACAAATAGATGAAAATTTATATAGTTGCTATAATAAAGTTTTTAATCTGTTGAGTTTTCACTAGGCTATGAATGTATTCAGTTTTCAAAAGCAAACATGGTAAAAGCTAACAATAAAGGATGAGCTATTTGAATTATCTATCAGAAAAAAATGAGAAAAGCCTTGCCAAGCTCTACAGAAAATGCCATTATTTAAACATCCCATTCTTGGAATCTATTGCCTCACATGGAAATACAGAGAAATATAAAATGCTGTAGTAAAAAATGAACTACCCACATGTGTGTAGGAAAACAGGAAGCTACTCAGATTCAGTCATTAGTAATTACTAAGTGTCTGTCACATATTATGAATATCTTTTGTTTTATTTTTAACAAAATTTAACAGGCTGTTTCTTGGCCACTGGTAGGTTATTTTAGTTTACTTTGATTTCAATTCTTCTCAATTATTGTTTTATGTCTTTTCATTTTTTTCTAATGACATCTACCCACAGGAATCTAAGGATACTGCATTTGAAGAGCAAAATTTTTTTTAAAAGCCTAAACTTATCAATTACATAATGTAGCATCTAAAATCAAAAAAGCTGCTAATACATTTAGGTTTTATTAGTTCATACAGCAAAATACCAGTGAATGAAAATGTGATTCTTAATTAAAATACATTTCAGATAATGCAGTGTCCTGAGGAATTCATAATTGTAATAGAACACAAGTCCCCACTTCCATCCTTCAATAAGCAGCATGATGTAGACAACCTAGTCTCTTCACTACTGTCGCATAATGATGTTTATAAAGGCTCTTAGTTTGTCTTCAGTCACATTTCCATTCAATCATGTTTTTCCTGTGCATGTAAGTTAACAATCCACCTTTCTACCTTCACTGGATTAGAAATTTTCTGTTGCCTGGAATATTTGTTGAAAAAGTTTCACTAATTACTTTCACTTGTTTTAACAGCAAGCCTATATTGGATTCATACATGCCACAGATCCACAGGACTACTTCGTACAATCTGTTCTTCAAATTCACGAAAAATTTTTATCTTTTTAAGAACTATGACATCGCATTTTATTGCCTTTCTGCACTAGCTCATAAACCAGTGTATGGCTTTCTTTTCAAGCTTATTTTCATAAATAAAGCTGTTATTTCACTAATAGTTAAGTGGTAAGGCCTACAAACTTCCACCACTATACTAAGAAAGCAGCAGTCACGAGGTTCCTGTCTATGCTATGCTGTTTGATCGATTTCCACCTATTGGCACCTATAATTTAAATTTGTGCCCCAGAAAAATCACACAATTCTACAAGGCAAAGACCTCATCACTCAATTGTTCATAGTTAAAGTCATGAATATTAAATGATCAATAGGTGCAGGACATGTGGTAGAATGTGCATAGACCCTCCTTTCTTCTCCAAAGCGACCAAAGTGTCAGTTAAGGAATAAAATTCTGAGAAAGAAACACTAATATTCAAGTATACTATACATCATTGTTAATTATACACACACACACACACACACACATATTATAGCAACTAATTGTTTTTTAAAAAATGGAAGGTTTGGAACATAAAAGTTATAAAATAAGACAGACAAGACTTTTTTTTTTCTTCTTTTGAGACAGGGTCTCACTCTGTTACCCTGGCTAGAGTATAGTGGCATAATCCTAGCTCACTGCAACTTCAAACTCCTAGGCTCAAGTGATCCTCCTGCCTCAGCCTCCTGAGTAGCTGGGACTACAGCTTGTGCCACCATGCCCGGGTAACTTTTCTATTAAATATTTTTTGTAGAGACAGGTCTCGCTCTTGCTCAGGCTGGAGAGAAAAGACTTTTGAAAAATAGAGGCTCAAGATAGAAGCTCCAATATCAAACTAGCACAGAAAGTGAACACAGAGAAGATAGAAGGAAAGAAATCATTTTAAAAACAAATTCAAGAAGCTACCTAAGAAGTGAAACACATAAGTCTTTAGATTGAAGGGAACCCACCCAGCACTGATTTAAAAAGACACTACCAAGTATATCATCATAAATTTTAGCATACCAGCAATAGAGAGGAGAACCTAATAGTTTCCAGAGAGCAAGTATGAGGGGCACACCTGTGATTGAGAAGCAGAATGGAATGACACTTCTCACCAGCAGTACTAGAAGCTCTAAGAAAATGAAGCAACGCATTGAAAATTCTGAGAAAGAAACACTAATATTCAAGTATACTATACATTATTATTAATTACATACTTAGCCAAACTTTATCAATCATTTCTCAGAGTAGAATAAAGACATTTTCAGAAAACTAAGAATTTGAAAACTGTATCTCTAATGTATTCTTTCTTAAGAAACTAAAGGAAGAAGAAACAGAATCCAGATATAGGGAATCTGTGAAGAGTAAAGCTCTAGAAGGAAACTGAATCCAATCTAGAAGTGATCACTAACCGAGGTATAAGGGAACCAGTAAGACATAGTGAAATACTCAGAGGCTAGCAACAGCAGGAAGCCATTACTCCCCCTAGAACTAAAAGTGTTAAGTGTTATGGAGTCTACCAACAGCGACAGCCATGGAAGAGGGGCTTCCCACAGAAGCTGTAGTCAGCCATTACTGAAAACATGGCCTAAAGCAAGGAAGAATCAGGAAAAAACATCCAATCTCCCTCTCCTCTCACTTGTCTTTTCCCTGAACCCAACTGGAAACCAGGAGTCAAGGCAGCTTGGAGGATGCATTCACTAGGGGTCACTCATGTAGTATAGAGAGTAGGGAAGAAGAGAGTGGAGAATAGATTGGGAGGGGAACAAAGAATAACCAGCATGGGGTCTACAACAACACGGTGGGGGGCAAAGTGGGGCTTGGGTGGGTGGAGGGCAAATGAAAGCCTGGGATGATAATGTTCAACTGTACTAAGGCAAGAAGTCAGAAAACTGACATAGGACAGTCTCAAGAAAAAAAGTTGATAGAGGAAGTTGTCAAAAAAATTAAATGGAATTGATAGATTTGCTGATGTGTTTGAGTATTTAGAAAATACTGTTTCATAGGAACATGACAAATCTTTTACAACTATGAATAATTAGCAATAAGAATAAAAACAACTAAACTAACAAAAATCATAGACATTTATTAAGTCCAGGGAAAGCAAAAGGTTACACAAGAAAGAATATATAATCATGAATACTAATTGACTTGAATTAGAATGAGGTGAAAGGGGATTGGGGTAAGGTTGATAGAAGAAGTTAAATACTCATCTACCATAACACCTACTTAGTAGGTATCACCTAAAATAGCATATCAATAAATAGCAATATAAACAATTATTTAACATATATGTAGGTAGACATTCTTGCTAAAAGAGGTGAAAGTAAAATTTTCCACTTAAATACAAAATGGCTGAATGGATAAAAAAAACATGATCCAACTATACGGTTAAAAAAACATAATCCAACTACATGAAACTCACCTTACCAGTAAAGATACATACAGACTAAAAGTAAAGGGGTGGAAAAAGATATTCCATTCAAATGGATACCAAAAGTGAACAAGAGTAACTATGTTTATATCAGATAAAACAGACTTTAAGCCAAGAACAGTCAAAAAAAAAAAGACAAAGAAGGTCATTATATAATGATAAAGGGATCAATCCAGCAACAGGATAGAACTATTCTAAATATATATGCATCCAATATTGGAGCACCCAGATTCATAAAGCAAATATTACTAGATCTAAAGAGAGAGATAGATTGCAATACAATAATAGTGGGGGACTTCAACACCCAACTCTCATTAGATTGATCATCTAAACAGAAAATCAACACAGAAACGTTGCATTTAAACTGGACAGTAGACCAAATGGATGTAACAGACCTTTACAGAACATTCTATCTAATTGCAGAATATACATTTTTTTCACCAGCATATGGAACATTCTCCAGGACAGACCCTCTATTAGGCCAAAATGAAAGTCTCAACAAATTTTTAAAAATGGAAAGCATATCAATTATCTTCTTAGATAACAATGAGAATACAACTAGAAATCAATACCAAGCAGAACTCTGGAAAATATACAAATACATGGAAGTTAAACAACATGCTCCTTAATGACTATTGGGTCAAAGAAAAACTTAAAATGGAAATCATAAAGTTTCTTGAAGTTTGTAATAATAGATGCCTACATCAAAACTGTAGAAAGATTACAAATTAACAATCTAAAAGTGAACCTCAGGCAACTATTAATAGAAATGCAAAAAAAAAAAACGAACTCAAAAGTAGCAAAAGGCTGGTGCTGTGGTTCATTCCTGTAATCCTAGCATTCTGGGAGGCCAAAGTAGGAGAATCTCTTGAACTCAGGAGTTTGAGACCAGCCTGATCCCTGAGCAAGAGTGAGACCCCATCTCTGCTAAAAGTAGAAAAAATTAGCCAGTATGCTGGTATGTGCCTGTAGTCCCAGCTACTTGAGAGGCTGAGGTAGGAGGATCATTTGAGCCTAGGAGATTGAGGTTGTGTAAGCTAGGTTGATGCCATGGCACTCTAGCCTGGGTGACAGAGCAAGACTCTGTTTCAAAAAACAAACAAAAAAAATAGCAGAAGAAAAGAAATAATAAAGATCAGAGTAGAACTAAATGAAACAGCGATTAAAATAACAATACAAAGGATCAATGAAACAAAAAGTTGGTTCTCCAAAAAGACAAATAAGATGGATAAACTGCTAGCTAGACTAACCAAGAAATGGAGAGAGAAGACTCAAATAATACAAAATCAGAAATGAAAAAGCAGATATTAAACTGATATCATAGAAATACAAAAGATCCTTAGAGACTATTATGAACAACTATGCACTGACAAACTGGAAAACTTAGAGGAAATGGACAAATTCCTGAAAACATACAACGCATCAAGACAGAATCAGGAAGAAACAGGATACCTGAATAGACCAATAATGAGTAGTGAGATTGAATCAATAACAAGTCTCCCAACACAGAAAAGCCCCGGACCAGATAGATCCATGGCTGAATTCTACCAAACATTCAAAGAACTAATACCAATCCTCTTGAAACTATTCCAAATAATCAAAGAGGAGGAAATTCTACCTAACTTATTCTACAAGGTTAGCATCACCCTGATACTAAAACCAGACAAGGACACAACAACAAAAAAAAGATAACTAACGGTCAATATCCCTGGTGAACATAGACACAAAAATCCTCAGCAAAATACTAGCAAACTGAATCCAATAGCACATCAAAAAGATAATACATCACGATCAAGTGGGATTTATACCAGGGATGCAAGGATGATTCAACATATGCAAATCAATAAACATGATACATCACATCTACAGAAAAAAGAACAAAAACCATATGATCATGTCAATAGATTCAGAAAAAGCGTTTGATATAATTTAACATCCCCCTTCATGATAAAAACTCTCGACAAACTAAGCATAGAAGAAACATACCTCAAAATAATAAAGGCCATGTATCAGCGGTCCCCAACCTTTTTGGCACCAGGGATTCGTTTCATATAATATTTTTCTACGCAGAGCAGTGTTGGGGGAGGGGGGTGCAGTGTGTGTGGAGCTCAGCTCAGGCAGTGATGCAAGCGACATGGATGGAACTGAGGTCATTATCTTAAGTGAAATAACCCAGGCAGAAAAAGACAAATATCATATGCTCTCACTTATACGTAGGAGCTAAAATATTTGATCACACGGAGATTGAGAATGGAGAGATAGATAACAGACACTGGGAAGGGTTACTGAAGATTAAGGGAAGCGGGTTAAAGCGTACAAACAAACAGTAACATAGAAAGAATAAATTCAACATTTGATATCAAAGTAGGGTGACAGTACTTAACAAAAATGTACTGTACTTGGGTGCTCGACATCCTAAATATCCTGACTGGATCACTACATATTATATACATGTAACAAAATTTCCCATGTACTCTATAAATTTGTGCAAATTAAAAAAAAAATGAAAGTTGAAGGTAGTTGCTTCTGGGAAATATGAATAAAGGGTAAGGATGGGTGAGGCAGGAGATCACTATTTTTCTATTGTTACTAATATAGCAGTATTAGTTATTGGTTGTGCCTGGAATCACTTTAATTATTATACTTTTCTGATTGGGAAACTGAAGATAAGGGTAGCTAAGGGATTTGGTCAACTAAAGTCACATAGCTAAGAAAAGGCAGAGAAAATCTAACTTAGGTTTTCAATGTGTTTTCTAGTACAACATTGACTCTCCTTTACACAGCAAAAGACTTCTAGTTACATGTGGTAAAATTTGTCAGAATCAAAATGTAATCACCTGTTAAAAACCCTGACAAATACAGCCTCTGAAGGTCATGAAGGGAGGGTTATCATGCATGAATGCCTGATAATAAAAACTATCACAAAAGACTCTGGAAAAATCACAACCTGGCATAAAGGCACTGCAATCTTACACAAAAAAAATACTTCTATGAGGACATCCATCCATGTGAGAACATCTCTGTCCAATTTTTGATTGGCACCACCCTGGTTATTGATCCTTGTAGACAAAGGCAATTATCTCAAAACAATTATACAATCCTCCTAATTTTTCCTTTAAAAACCTTTGTCTTTCTTTACTTTCCTAAATACACCCATAGTTTCCTATGGCACATGTATTCCCATTGCAATGACTATTCTTAAATAAATACAATTTTCTTTTAGAGAGTCCCCCTCTGTTTGTTATTTAGGTTGACAATGTCCAGAGAAATGATTTCTACATGAATAAGTATACAACGTAAAACATGAAATGCACTAGTATACATCCAATGTTCTCTAAACCTTGAGCATCAATTTATATATTTGTAAATTAAAACACACACACACACACACACACACACACAAGATTAGAATATTCTGGGCCAAAAATTATCTCTAAGTCTCAAGACATAGATGTCAATTTCCCTAAAACCAAACACAGCATCTTCCATTTCTTTTACATATCCCATAACACCCTTGGATACTGTACCCCAAGAGAAATGCCATATATTTAGTTTGACTGATTGACATACTAAGAGCTAATAAGAACACCATTCTCAATATCTGTGGAGTTTTATACTTCTTAAAGAATTTCATATGTAACCATCTCTTGTTATTCTCACAAACTGGTGAGTCAACTGAGTACATCAAGGATTATAATAATGTCATACAACTTAGTCTCTGATAGGCTATTTAAAAGTCTTCCCCAAACCAGTTTTAGGGTAGCCAATTATTTTTCCAACATTGATAAAAATAGGGGAAATATTTAGTAATGAAGAGTACATACAATGTCTCATTTTATATATTATCATTCAGCTAATTTATCACTAATAAGTGACCAAACATATCCACTGGAAACACACATACACCTTTTCTCTCACAAACATACACACTGATAAACAACAATGGGGTGTAAAAACCATAACAACACTAGACTTTCGATAGAAAAATAGAACTGCTTCCTTTCAGCATTCCAAAGCCGTCACTAAACTCAGCACTTTGGTAGCCACTCTATAATGCTGTAATAATCTAATATTAGAGAATTGTGCTTATGGAGATAATTCATGATTAGGCAATGTAACAAATTTTTTGCAAGGACTTTTAGTTTGTAGTCAGCAGTCCTTAGGTGTAAATTAAACACTCATATGTAGTAAGTCTCTTCTGACTAGTAGTATTTAGCATATTATTGCTCTAGTGCATCATGAGAAAGGTGACCACATGTCACTGTTATATCTCTCTTGTATACCTATTATCCTGGCAGAATTATTATTAACTCTCAAAGGTGTCCTGATATGATGATAAAACTATACGGTCATCTAATTTTAAAGGACTTCAGTAGTGGGAGTGGGCTGCCACCATGAGCTCAGCTTTCAATCGCCTGGATGCCTTCTTGACTGTCCCTGGTTCTTTTGTTATGTTCCACTGCATTGTCAGTGACTACACCAAGTCCCTTGGAACAAAAACCATATGATCATGTCAATAGATCAGAAAAAGCATTTGATATAATTTAACATCCCCCTTCATGATAAAAACTCTCGACAAACTAAGC
>NW_012155007.1:201112-238040 GCF_000956105.1 Propithecus coquereli | reverse complement strand
TGACTGTCCCTGGTTCTTTTGTTATGTTCCACTGCATTGTCAGTGACTACACCAAGTCCCTTGGATCATGTATTATTGAGCAACTCTCAAGAGCTCTTAAAGAGTTGTTACATTTAACAGTAACTAATTCATATCCTCCTTGGTCTTATGACCTGATTAATTAGAAAATGTGCAAATAGTATTGACAGATAGATGACTTGATGTAGCTCATGAACTCAAATTCTCATTTTTATTACCATTCCTTTTAAATGGACTCACATCCATTGTAGCAGAAGTGGTAAACGAGTAATGACTAGAAATTGGAAAAATATATGTCAGCATAGATACTAGTCCTGTGAAAATATATTCAATCCAATGATTCATGTCTTAGTTAATTTTTTAAAAACTCCGCCTTGAACAAAACTATATAGTAGAATCTATTAGAATACCGATGTCAGAAGAGGCCATCCACAGGCTGTTGGGTAAGAGTGAAAGCCACCTGCTACATATGAACTATGCGAAGGACATAAGACTCAGAGTGTAATCTAAATTATAAAATAGAAATTTTATTTTATTTGTGCTTTTGAGTCATTTTAGTAGTAAAATAAGGACCAATTTCTTATAAATCATCTTAAGAGATTATATAATACGTTGTAAAGAGAAAGGGCTTTGAGTGGTTATCCTTGAGTTTGAATGTTGGCTCTATTCAATAACTGTATGACCTTAACTATAATATTATTTTGACTCTCTGGGTTTTTTGTTTCTTTCACTGTGTCAAAGTACAATAGGCAAGTAACTAAAATGCATTAACAGAGCTTAGAGTATAGTTTGTGTTCAGTAAAAGTACCTATTATTGTTACTATCATTATTATTATTCAAGTCTCAGATTAAACCATAGGACCTCATATAGAATAAATTTATTTTCAGGGTAGGGGCCGTAGTAGGTTTAATTTATGATTCTCTCTCTTAAAACACTGGCAAATAAATCTGAATTCTAGGAAACCTTATTTTATTACATAAATTTTCTTGGTTCAAGAGAGATCATTAAAGATGATGGCAGAACTTTGTATATTGCCAATATATATGGCGATTAGGCTTATTTAATACAAGCAATGCTAAATCGCCTTATAGTACTTAAAAACAGGCAATTTCTTTTCTAACATATGCAAAATCAACTTTGATGCAGACATTTTTCTATACATCAAAACTGGTATGGAAATTTTTTCTAACCACCCAGCTGCTATAATGTTAACTAAATTAATCTTAAATCAGAGATGTAATAGAGAAACGGATGATTTAATATGCAATCTCATTACATTTGACAGGCTTATTTATAAATGATTTGCCCCACATTTTGACAAGCATAGTTAATATGTTAATTAGCTTTTAAAAAGATGATGAAAGGAAGAGACTGACATACTATCATTCTTCATATACTGTGTTGGGGAGCACTGTAGTTGATACCTCAGGGCAGTGCTACTATATATTAATATTTTGGCCCTCCAAAAGCACTGCAATCTTGATGAAATAATCCTTTATTAGCTACAGATAACTTAGTCACCCTATATTAAAAATTAATCCCAAGTGACCTTCTGCTTTTCTACTTAAAAAACAAATGCAGCCCTAAACATATTTACAAACAGCTATAAAGGAATATAAAGCTTATTTCAAGCAATGACCTCAACAGCTGGAGCAAAGCTCCCTGGCAAGGGAAGAACAACACAGATAAGCTGTTTTTTTACATTTGCACTTCTCTTAATGTGGCTTTTAGAACTTGATAAGCTTTTTTTCGTTTAGAAGGTTAGCAATGATTTCATATGCCTTGACTTAAAAAGAGTTATAAAATGCAAAAATTAAGAGAAGTTATACAGAGGCAATTTTCAATTTGACTCCTCTGCTTAATATCTCCTTTATGGGGGCAGACAAAGGTATCAAAAACCGTCTTTCTTAATGAGTTCTCAAACAGTGCAGTGTATTCACTCACTGTCACAGTGCCGGAGACCTGGAGGAGTAAATCATAACACGGCCAGCTCTGATTTCCATCACGTGCTGACATTGTTAATGCAAATGTGTCTTCATTAATATTTTTATTGCCTGTGGCTATTTAAATAGAAAACTGGAAAATGTAACACTGTGTAGGGATCGTTAGTTTTTAGTTACTATTCTATTGCCCCACGATGGTAAATGAACTGTAAAAATAGCCTGAAACTACTGCCACCTGCCTCCCTGCTATTGTCCATGGGTTAATATTTGCACTTCTCTTTGGTGCAGCTGAGCCATGACTCAATTATAGTCCCATTTCTAGGTCTCTGAATACCCAGCACTGATGTCATTGATTATACAGAAATCAGTGCCTGTGAACTTCTCTCTAACTGGAAAAACAGACACATTTTACCTGACTTATAGGATAATAACAAAATAGCTTTTAGAAAATGACTTGGAATGAAATCAGATTGAGAATGACAGGCATAACATAGACATAACTTAGATTTTAGGGCTTAAAAGTGAAGAGGCCGTAAGCATGGGAAGCTGCTCAGACATAACACATTTGCGATTTGTTTTTGGCAATGAATAATCTTGGCATGTAGACAAAGGGCATTTGGGGTCTACTATTTTCTATCAGTTTTCCTCCCTTCCGCTTAAATAACAGTCTTCTTATGCTTCCATGATGTCTCTGTTCAAAGCAAATTGGCAGAAAGTGCCCAAGCCGTCTTCCTTGAGAGAATGAACACACACACACACACACACACATACACACACACACGCACGCGCACACACACAGGGAGGTAAAGAGGCACAGACTATCAAATATTGTACTACACTTTAGAAACAGACATGTTAGCAAGTCACAGTCCATATGGTTCTTTGTACAGTATTTGAAAGAGCACTTTTAAAGGTCTGGGAAAAATTAGCCACTAGTATGTAAAAAACAGCTTTTCCTGATTCCAAGGGTACAGCCTTAACTGAACTGAACTGCCAAGACACTAAGACAAAACTGGCTCCAAGCCACAAATGTGTTCAAACTATGGTTTATTAGCAAAGTCCTTAACTGACCTCACTGAAAGACAACTAGAATTTCCATACTCAGAAAATAGAGAAAAATATGCCATAACTCAAGAATATTAAGTAATGATTATTTGCATAGCCAACTCTCAATTATAAGGCAGGAAGTAGGAAAGGAAGGAAAAAGTTAGTAACTGATATCCTGATACATTCTTTGACCTTTATTTTCAACCTTTTCCTCCATTATAACTAATTTTTCAAATACCTATTTGGTCCAAGCTCCCGCCTAGCCTTGAGGAAAAAAATCTAACTGTGTAAACAACCATCTCTCCCCACAAAAAAAAAAAAAAGAAAAAGGAAAAAAAAAAGCTAGGAAGTGTGATTTAAAAAATGGATAAGCTAAGCCACTCAATGATAGATGAACATCTTTATTCTTAGTGTTTAAAATATCATTAAAAGTATTAGATTTATTATGAGATACTTCAAAATTTATGAGAACAGATCTTATGCTGTATGATAATCTAGATTATTTTGTAGCTATAATGAAAGTTACAGATATACACCCCATAAGTATATTCTCATATACACAAAACATATATTTTCAGTGGCTTTACGAATTCTAAAATCCTAATCCTAGGGGTGTTCCTGGAACCTAAATTAAGAAAGTCTACACTGTACCCTTCATTGTAAGAAACTTTATTGTTTTCTCACCATATATTTTTGGATCAAAAACATCAGGGAAGAAGCCAGGCCTTATCACAGCCTAATTTACAAAAAGCCGAGATTACTGGGGGCAGAACAGTGACTTAAGTACACCAACAGTAAGATAAGCAACACATGATGAAGTTTTACTGAGGTCATAAATATTACATGAACAAGTAGCTGAATTCTATATATGAGGTCATAATCATTTAGGGAAGAGCATTCCTCTTATAAAATAGTCATGTGCTATGTGAATTGTTTTACTCTGAACACAACTGTGAATCTAAAAAAGAGATTTTTCTATTAATAAAAGACATGTTCAACGGTCACTAGTAAACCTGCCCTGCATGCTAAAAATAAGATTCACTTATTTGATTATTTGATTTAGATCACACAACTCAGCAAAGTTTACCACTAATAATAATTATGTATTACATCTTGCTGGTCATTGAACCTCATAAAATAGATTTTTAAGCTTTGCTAAATTATTGTATGAAACTAAGACTCTACTGAAACTAAATTTGCAATATTCTTAAAAAGTAATCATTTCATTTCATTTTGGATAATTGATATCAATAGTTTTCAGGGATACTGTGAGCCAACTGACTGCCCAACGTTACACCAAAATTTTCAGATCACTTATCTGAGCTTTACCATGAATTTAAACATGCTCCCTGCTACTGCCACCTCTGTTGCTATTTGGAGATACATACTTCCTTGTTACAAAATAAAGCCACAAATTAAGACCCTTAGGGAGAAAAATTACAGGAGTGACAGTTAGATAAATGTCTCTACCCCTGTCCATCAAGAACCATTACTAGACACCATCTGCAAGGGACACTCTGATTAGGGAACATTCCCAATCATGTTTTAAAAACTCCAGCCCTATTGCCACACACAGGCAAACACCCCGCACCATTAATCTTCATTCAAACTGTTAGGATATTTGTCTAGGCTTGACCCAGACCAAGCACTACAGATAGATTAGCTAGAATAAAGCTTCCATTTCTCACCACATGTCAAGGCAGGTGGAATATTCTGTCGAGCCTAGGAGGACATCTGGAGGTCTGTACCACAAGGTAACCACTTCGTTGGAGTATGTGTGGCTAGGGACGGATTTTGCTCTTGCAAGACCTGTGGGTTACATGAAACATAAAGAAGTTTAACGGGCATTAATAGGACAAGGGAATTTGAATTTGAAAGTTCACAATTTAAAAAGGTCAAACACGATACTGTAATACAGAATCACAAATGCAATATCAAGGTTAATAGAAAGGTTGGAGAAAGCGTATTGTGGTCTCTCTGTTTTGAATACAGGCCAATAACCATTAAATCATTTATTTTTCCTAATAAAGCACTGGTATCATGAGTCTATGAAAATATCAGCAGGGTGAACAAATGATTCATAAACTACTGGATACAAAACATGGAAACTTAGAAATCTCTTGAATTTTCCAAAGTATGTTTCATGAAACTCTAGTTTTGAGAGTTGTAATTTTATGTGTTATGAGAAAGGGTTTCTTGGTCAAATAACTTCGAGAAAAAATGGATTTAGAATGTTAAACAGTCTCTGAATTGTAAGACTTCTCGGTGCCCTTAATTTTTCTCATGTGCATTGTGAATGTGCAAGACGAGTGTATGACACTTTTCTCTAAGGGTTTTCCCAAAACTTCTTATGATTTCAGTGTTCTGTCAAACACTCATTAGGAAATGCTTATTGGAGACGCTCATCTGAAAACCATCTATCTAAATAATTATAAAGAAATAGTCAAATAAATCTAGTAATCCAGATGATGAAACAGTATATAATAAGTTAAAATCTCTTCTAAGAATTTTTAAAAACTGAGAAAATGGTCATAATAATATGTTAAGTGAAAAAGTATATGCAGTTTGATCTCATAACCATAAATACTCATGCATAGAAAAAAGACTGGCAGAAAATATACTTGAATATGAGATTACCCAATTTTTTTCATTTTTCTGATTTTTTCCAAGTTTTGTGCAATAAATATACAATTTTTTTAAAAAATCACAAAATTTATAGATGTCATTTTCTTAAAAAAAAAAAAGAAACCCCTATGTGATAGCTTTCTATCTTGTATGTTCATTAATGACAAGTATAAAGTATTATTTACCACTTTGATGCTTAAAGCACATAAAACATTTTTACAGTGAACCTATCATCACATAATCATTTTAACGTTCTGATTATTTAAATTTTTTTACGTAGTACTTAGATAACTTTTTCTTGTTTATTAACACAGCATTTCATTTTCTGTACTGTATGTAAGTTTTTAAATTAACAGGACAACTGATCAGAGAAAGAATTTCTAATTAATTCAGCTATGGTAACACTCAATTTTTTTTCTACAATGCAGTTTTTATAATAATGCAATGGTATCTTAAAAATTGATTAATATTTGTAAGTTCTCCATGTTAAAATGTACAGATTATACACACACAAACATACTAACATACTTATACATTCATAGTCCCCAATTTTTCTGCATGTGAATGGAGTAACTATTTTTGATAACAGATTTCCATAACAACCTCTTCTTTTCTCTGCAAGGTTTATCCTACCACCATTCAGGCAAAACTGAACAATAGATAGGACAATCAGGATGATACTGTGTCTAGAATTTGGTAATCCCATCAAAAGATTTGGTTCCTCAGATGACGATGCTTCCATACAGAGACCAAAGAGCTAATCACAAGTCCTGAAATAGGTTCTGACTCTTTCCATATGCTGTTGTCAAGTCAAGTGGGATGATAAAAACATTCAGGCTTGATTCCCTTGGTTTTCCCTAGGCCCTATTGTCAGAAAGCTAGGCCAGGGAGAAGGGAGAATGAAAAAATCTGAGATTTTCTTTGACAGCTCAGACCAGGCCAGCTATAAAAAATTGTGATATCCCCAGTTGTAAAGGGAGAACAGACCTTGAAATAACCTAGAAACGGTATAAATCAAAATAACTATACATAATGTCAGCTCAATTCTATTCACTCTGAATGTAAGGTTGTTAAACTGGTTAAATATTTGTGGAAAATATAAGCAGAAAAAGCTCTTTACCTACATTATTCTCTTTGCCCATGTTTAGGTCAAAGACTGCCCCAACTTCATTCAGATGGGCCATATAACTTCCCAAAACAACAGTGAAAATAAGTTTTCAATATCTAACTTTTCAAAGCCTTAAAACTGACTTTCTTAAAATGGTTTGCATGTAAATTTGTCATACAGAATGAAAAATATTATTATATTTTTAAGATACATTCTTCTGTAGCGCTTGATGCATCGTACTTTAATACAGTTAGTCAATTAAAACAGTTTCTTCTGGGAAGTGTCCTGTATATTGATGAATGAAAGGTTTTCACTCTAAAAATGTTTCTCTTTGGTAAATAGCATAAAGAAATCCCAAAACTTTTCAGGGAGGGAGTAAATTATTAAGACAAGGACTCAAAAAAAATTTAAAAAAAGATCTTAAAGCATAAATATATACCTACATTTTTTCCAAGTATTTTTGATAAAGATATTGCTATGTGTTCATACAGTTCATGCATCCAAACATGCTTACTCATGCAAAATTTATTAAACTGCATCCTCCAGCTGAAGGAAAACTGTAGGACAGGATTAATTAGCACAGCATGTGTGAAAGCTTTCTTTCTCTGTTCCTTGTCAGTTGCTATGGTTACACCACATGAAGAGAGCTACACTACCTTTTAAAAAAGATGAAGTTCATGGGTTATTATCAAAACTTCTTATACTGAAGTTTAGTTTGAATTAAAAGTCAAAAAGCACAGTGAAATGCTAACCAGACGAGTACACATTATTTGCATGTTGCTGCTTTGGCTGAGTGTGTGCCCATGAAGGGATGCAAGTTCCTATGGGCACCTAAAATGGCTTGCATAACAATTTAACGTATCCAACTCTAAGGTGTTGTCATTTCTAAATAATGAAAGACTCCAGGGTAGAGGGGATAATCCTACTATTCAAGCCCTACTGGCAATGATTCAAAGTGGGGCTGGCCTTATACCAGCATAGCAGAATCTTGGATTTCCAGAAGAGTTAGCTTCATAGCTAACCTATTACCAATAAAAGAATTCTTTTTCATATCTCTGGAAGACGGTGATCCTGTAGATAACACCTGCTACCACCATGATCCTGGTCCTATTCTCTGCCATGGATACAAAATAAATCACAGAACAGTGCTTCGGTCACTTCCCTAAGCAGACCAGCCATTAAGTATCGAACCATGGAGACTCTTCAGAACTTACGTCAATAGCTCTCTCTGCTGCATTAGACTCTGATGACTACTCACCTTCTTTCAGTTTTTCTCCTTTTACTTCTCAAATATGGAATAGCTAACCAGGAATGACTTGGTCGTCTGCTGGGCCCTTCCCCTATTTGACCCTTAAATGTCGGTTTTGTCTAGGGCTATATGCTCAAACCAGTGCTTTCTCAAATATATACACTCCATAGGTCACAGTGGCTTATGTCATGTTTTTAACTGTCATCCATAGGTGATTTCTCCCAAGAATTTATCTCCAGATCACACCTGTCTGTGGGCCTCAGACCTAGTTCTACTCAATTTCCCACTAGATATATGCACTAGGATATTCTATAGGCACTCAATATAACCCCAAACAGAATTCATACAGGGAATACACACCATAAGAGTCCAGAAGCAAGTGCATTTTATTAGGGTTTACGTTCCCAAAACAGCCAAAGTTCTTTTAGCTGTACATAGATGTAAATTAAATTTTGTGTTCCGTGCATATCTAATTATTATTTCAAATTCCAATGTATCCTACTTTGTAGGTCGTAAAGTTGGTTGGGGATTTGAGCAATCTCTCTAACTCTAAGGAGAAAATTGCTGAACCTGGGATAAGGGTTCAGGAATGATAATTCCCATTTCACTGCTTTGACTAAGAAATTGACAAGGAACTGGCACCACTGACTTGCTCCTTTCTAATTAAGTGAAATTAATAACGTCAAAAGGTAGATGAATTTGCAGCAGTCAACTAAAATACTGTGTATAGGAGGATCTTTCGCTACTTAAGTCTTTCCAGAGAATGGGTCACTGTGTTGTGTTTGTCAGTGGTTGCATGACAACCACTGACAAACAATTCGCACACCTCTCTGTCAACACACCTCATTCCCCAAATTAAACAATCAGAAAAAGAATGTTTTGCTCTTAATCACAAAATCAATATTTATAGGAAAAGGGCTCCTTTCTTCACAACTTGACTCCAAACAGACATGAAATACTTGGATAATAATTTATCAGGGGACAGCGAGGCTAGAAAGGGGAAGACTTGAGGCCTTCTCTATCCCATGAATCAGCCTATGCAGTAAAGGCAGAAGCAGGCTTTTAGCTTTCTTTCTCATTCCACAGTCTTTGGGGCTGGCCAAGAATTTCTTCTTTGATATCATTTTTTTTAATAGAGTCTTTTCCCTCCTAGAAGATTTATATTAAGTATCTTATGATGTGCTAAAGCTATTTGAAGACACTACTGCTGCTTTTATAGTGTATCAATAAACAACAAACAAAAAAAATAAAGCAAATGTTTTCTCCTGGTGTTGCCTTTTCTTTGCACTTGACAAATTTTCCCTGAATAACCCTGTTTACTTCCATGGCATCAGTTACTATAGTTATGCTGATAATCCCAAACATGTGTCTCTAGCATCAATCTTCCCCTAAAGCTTCAGATGTCTACATAAAAAAAAGTCCTCTTAGATCTTCCATGATCTTCCATAGCTATCTCCATCTTA
This sequence comes from Propithecus coquereli, assembly GCF_000956105.1. Lineage (NCBI taxonomy): Eukaryota > Metazoa > Chordata > Mammalia > Primates > Indriidae > Propithecus > Propithecus coquereli. Next base: position 228,586 of record NW_012155007.1, on the reverse strand, counting down.
ATTAAACATTTTTCCTGTCTCTGATTGCCCAACCAGTTCTACTTCATCCAGTGTCTATAACTTACCACTATACATCACCATCCATCCATTGACCAAAGCTGGAAGTCCTATTTCAGCGTAGGCTCCTTTCACTTATAAAATCACAAAATCCAGTGGATTTTACTTCATAATTTCCCTTCTTTCTTCCTCCTCCTTAGGTCCTCATCATCATCTCTTGCTGGGCTATTATACTAGCTTCAAGTCTATACATGGCACAACATTATCAATTTCAAATTATTATCTAGACAATAAATAATATAGACTTACTGAAATTAATTTTATTGAAAATTATAGCTTAATTGGAGCATTCCTCAATGTGAACAACAACAACAAAATACTTAAATGCCCAATCTTCCCATATTATCACTATGAAAGGTGGACACCCTCTAATTCCCTCCCTCTCATCTGCCATAATAGGAAGGGTATCTTTTCCAGGAAATCCAGTATCTTGAGGACAAGTTATGGTTATTTTTTTTAAATACACTTAATATCATATGGTGTTGCTTAAAGTGGAAAAATAGTTTCAAGATTACCATTATAGTATCCTTTTCTTTCCTTTGAATATAACATCTTAATTTTGGTTTCTGTCCAGACTTCTACTTAAAATGGAGCAATTCTTTATAGGATACTAAAATCCCTCAAAAAATGTTTAGCATTTGTCAGTCTTTCTGCTGAATAAAAGTAATTTTTGAACATAAATTCTAATAAAATGAAATTAAGTTCAGAAAATATCAAAACACATTAAGGCAATATTTTATTTTACTCTAATTTTATTATTCCTACATTTTTAAGCTCAATAAATTATGTCTAATTTTACTTATCCTAAAGGGCACAGATTTTTTTTTTATATCTTCATTTTTAAATATGGAAATGATAACATGTTAATATAGGCATTCCAAAAAAGAAAAAAAAACTCAAATAATTAACTTTCATATACAATATGGGAATTTTTTAATTTTCTTTTTCTTCTATTTTTATATAGAAAATAAAAACAATATACTTTTCTGAAAAACTCAGCTTTAAATGAAATTAATAGATTTGGTAAGACCAATTAGTCAGGATTCTTTGGCTAAATACCATATGAGAAACATGCTTTTGTTGTCAGAACATTAGCCTGCATACTAGAAGACTTGTGATATGACAAAACTAAATGCCTGTTAGTGGTTTTAGCACTACTTACTTAGTTGTGTATCCTTGATTAAGTTGCTTAAGCTTTCTAGCCTTGGTTTTGTTATGTGTACAATGAGGAGGCTGAGATCTGGAGTCGGCAAATGATGGCAGTTAAATTTTGTTGGCAAACAGCTATGCCCATTCATTCCCATAGTGCCTATAGCTGCTTTTGCACTAAACAGATGAGCTGAATAGTTGACAGAGGCCATATTACCCATAAGGCTACAATATTTAGTATCTGGTCCTGTAAGAAAAAGTTTGCTGACCTCTGGGCCAGACTAAGTTAACTTTAAGGTTCATTCAAGTACTAACGTTCAGTGACCCTAAGAAGATACTAATAAAAATCTTATTCGTTAAATGTAGGAAGATCATATATGCTCACTTTCTTAAAAAGCCCTTTAAGTAATTCCACCCCAATGATTCCATCCCATCACATCTGCATTAGCAGAGAATGCAAAATCATTTTCCACAGAGTATATGTGAATATATCATCATTTTCACAGTTCACTGGTTTACATTTCATTTTCTAGTTTCTGCTTCTCAGTTAATGAAATTCAAAGTTATTATTCCAGTGCTAGATGACAACACAATATAGAAAATGAATTTCATAACCCGACTAAATTGGCAATTTTGATGAATTTCCATATCCTTGCTGATTTGTTGCCAATTTTAAAAAATTAAAGGTAAAACATACTAAATTCATCATGAGACTCTAAGTTTTAAATCAAGACGTAATACTCAGAACTTTTAAGGCATTTGCTTGTAAATATGTATTAATATATACCCAAAATATTACAAGCATGTACCTGTATGTGTTAAAAACAAAATATTGGCTGGGCGCGGTGGCTCACACCGGTAATCCTAGCTCTCTGGGAGGCTGAGGCGGGCGGATTGTTTGAGCTCAGGAGTTCGAAACCAGCCTGAGCAAGAGTGAGACCCCGTCTCTACTAAAAATAGAAAGAAATTAATTGGACAACTAAAAATATATAGAAAAAATTAGCTGGGCATGGTGGCGCATGCCTGTAGTCCCAGCTACTCGGGAGGCTGAGGCAGGAGGATCGCTTGAGCCCAGGAGTTTGAGGTTGCTGTGAGCTAGGCTGACACCATGGCACTCTAGCCTGGGCAACACAGTGAGACTCTGTCTCAAAAAAAAAAAAAAAATTTATTGGAATAATTACAACCATAATTAGGTCAAATAAGTAAGAGTAATAGTGATTTTCTGCTACAGATATGCTTTGCACTTGACAGAAAAGAAGCTAATCTATAAAGATGAAATCTATTATACACACAATATTTGAAATGACAACATATACATATTAGTATATTAATTTCTTTAGCTTTTAAAAGAAATAAGAAATAAGGATGAGTGTTTCTATCAGAGGCTTATGAGAAACATCCTTCCAATTTCCTTCCTAAACCACCTAAAATTTTTTTCAAAAGCAGGGGAGAAGGGGCAATGTCATTGGTTGGTCTTATTACAGATAGTACAAAATAATGAAAATCGGTGGATATGTTAGTGTTTATAACACAGAGGAAAACTTGATGGGAATTTATTGAGCAGTTATAACCTGTTAGTTACTCTCAAAGTTTAAAATATATTATATCACTTAGCGGTTACAACAACCTAGAATGTAGTGTGATTATTAGTATCCCAAATTTAACAAACAGAAAAAGAATGCCCAGAGAAACTAATTTATCGCAGGTCACGTAAGTGGCCATGCCAGGAGAACGCAGGCAGTGTAACCATCTCCCCTAGAAGACTGAAGACTGGGCACTTAGGAACACGTTGCCTGGCACATACGGGGCTCTAGTTGGGTGGTAGCCTACACCTCACAGGTCCAAAGTCCAGAGTGGTGACTGGTTAGCCTAAGTGAGAGAGACAAGAGGGATGGGGTTCAGGGAAGGGAGGCAGGGGAGAGAGAAGAAGTGAGGAGAAATCACAAGCTAGTTGCCCCAGAAGGAGGTTCCAAAAATATGAGCAAACTGGAGAGAATGACATTGTCTAGAGAGCCTCAGAACAATCAGACAAAAAGCCTATGAGGAAAAGAGGATGCTAATAAGGAAGAACTCAAGAGAAACGCTCAGGAAGCTTCAAGTTAGGGTCTGGCTGCTGAAATGAGAGCAGTTCTTACCTGCTTTGTTGGTTTATTTAGAAGGGGAAATGGCAGAAGGTAGTGGGCCCAGAAATGGAGCAGTTAGCTAGAGGGCAGTGATGACTTGGAGAGGAACAGCTGGAAATGGAAATTGCTGAAGGGTGGGGGTGGGGCAGAAAAAAGCCTATTTATCTCACAAGATCCTGAGGGCTCATTTTTTTCAGAAACCTCAAACCAGGGTGTGGTCAGAGCCAATCTTAAGGGGATGTAATAAATAACACTGAAAGAAAAAGCTCTTCTGAAATGTCCTGACTAAAGTGAATTTTTAAAACATTCCATGAGATGAAAATAGGCAATTACTTTCAAACTTGAACTAAGAGGTTTTTATGTTTTTACAACAGTAAGTGCCCTTCTGAACCAGTGCAAATTAACGAGGCAATTATTGAGCCAATTCAAGGAAAAACAGGTTTGGTTCATACTGAATTATTATAATACTTTTAAATTTTATGGTTGCCGCCCAATTTTTCTGCATTATTTTCAGCTCTGCTTTTAGTATTTTCTTTTCTCTTGTCATACTATTTGAGGAGAGGTCAAGTTACATTTTGGGGTCTCAACACTGTACTCAATATAGGATGCCATACATGGTAATAATAAGCAAATATCTATTAAAAAATGTGCACATGTTTACTTTATTTTGATGATTTTAAATATGTTTTGTGACACCTAGTAACAATCTTGGTTGTCCTGAAATTGGAGTTGGGCATTGCTAACATAGTAGATTAACATCACCACCTCAAATCTCCAAAAGGAGGTACACAGACCAGTTTGCAAATATTTTCAAAAATACATTAATTCTAATATATATTATAAATACATATCGCAATCACTACAGAGAAGAATCATCACAGAGATTTCATGCTGGAAAGGATCTAAGACAGTCTGTTTCTTTTATATTATCATCTCTTTTTAAACATAAAAGAAATTGAGGGCCAAAGTTCTGTCCAGTCTGCCTTCGTTATTTCTAAGCCACTCCCTTCTTCCTGTCCCCACTGCCACTGCCACTTTAGGGCTTAGACTTCTGAGTCTTCAACCTTAGAAAGAGCTCCTAACTGGTCTCCCAGCCGCAAAATTTGGGCTTCCTATTCCATTTCCATAGTCTGATGAAGAGACAGTTACATGTAGTGTGTAAGAGTTCCTCTTTGGGGTCAGTTAGGACCACGACCTACAGGTTTTGTGATTTGGGGCAAATGAATTAACCTAGCTGAGTTTCAGTGGCTTCATCTGTAAAATGCATGTAGTATCTCTGCTGGACATTCTCCATTTGCTTCTCCTGATGTATTCTTGACTCTCACTCTGTTTTATGCTCCCCAGAGGCTGTCCTTAATGGCCCTATAATTGCAGAGTCCTTGTCCCCTGACCTCAAGTTGGGTTTGGCCAATGGGAAGCAAACTGACCAAAGATCAGAGGGAAGGAGAAAAATGAGGTCATTATATCCATTCCTCTGGCTCCAGCCAGACAAGGAAACGGCAGTGGCTCAGTTCTCCCTGGAAGGCTACAGCTCTTACTCAGGGGGTTCCACAATCAATTTCTCTCTTAACTCTGCAGGGAGAGGAGTGTTAAAGCTCTACACTATTGTTAGCCTGAAGGGGTTTCACATTTATACCCTGCTCAGAGTTTCATAAACAATCCCCTCATCAAACACTCCTCAATCATCACATTTTAGTTGCCCTTTGTTTCCTTATAGACCTTGAGACAAAAAAACCACTTGTAACTCATAAGATATTTGTGTGAATTCAATGAGATAACACATGGAAAATGCTTAATCATGCAATTGGCCTAAAGTAACACTCAATACATACTGGCTGTTACTGTTAACTAAAGCACCATCTGATCAGGCCACTCCTCTGCCAAAAAACTGGATCCCCTGAGCTTTATCCTCAAAGTCTAAATTCCAAGAAATAAAAGCCCCTGCTACTACTAGCCTTGTTTCTTCCCATTCCTTCCTCTGTTCTAACCCATTGTAAATTACTTGTGATTATTTCTTTTTATGTCAGTTCCTTAGCACAAGATGGTCTTTGTCCCGTCATGACTTACTCGGCAGATAAACTCCTACATGTTCTTCAAAATGATATTCACACCAAGCCTTCCCAAGCTTCCCTAATTTGCCCTCCCCTCCCCAGTCCAGGTAATGAGCCTTCCTCTATCCTCTGATTTACTTCAGCACTGTACTTCCAGTCATTCATTTACACATCAGCTCACACCTGCCCTGCAGTTTACCTGAAAGGACCAGTTTACCTGAAAGGAGAACCACTTGCCTTTGCATACCCAGCTCCTGGCATGGTGTCTGGCCCACAGTGAGTCTATTATTGGACTGACATATATAGCAAGAACAGCCACCTAGTAAGAACTTCTAAAACAGTGTTCCCTCCTCAGGCGGCAATTATGTACTGTCCTGGCCAATGGGGTAGGAGAACTGTCTTAGTCTATCTGTTGCTATATAAGAATACCTGAGACTGGATAATTTATAAAGAAAAGAGATTTATTTTGGTTGATGGTTCTGGAGACTGGGAAGCCCAAGATCAGGCAGCTGCATCTGATAGATTCTGTTTAGGGCCTCATGCTGTGTAATGAAATGGTGGAGAGGCAGAAGGGTGAAGTAGGCATGTACAAAAAGGAACAAAACATGAGGGTGTCCTTGATTTATAATGACCCACTCTCTAGGTAACTAAGCCAGTCCTCCGAGAGCAAGAACTCACATACTCCTGTGAGAATTAACCCAATCCTGTGAGAGCTACATTAATTCCTCTTACCAACCTAATCATCTCTCAAAGCCCCACCTCCCAACACTGCCACACCTGGGACCAGATTTCCAACACACGAATTCTAGGAGACACACTCAAACCACGGCAGGACCCAGCCCACCTCATCCAGAGCACCTCTGCTTTCACCTAGTCTATACCTTAACACTTCAGTAGAAAACCTGTCCCTGGATTTCAAAGTGTTTAAAAACCTAATTTTAGTAAAGTTGAATCACATAAAAGCTCAAGATCTATTTTGGAGGATAAGAAATAACCCCAAAATACACATAAAATACTTTAACCCCTTCATGATGCTCACATATATTTTAAATAAAAATACAAACAGATAAACCAGAAGGCTATTCTTAATAACATACGAGCTACTGGTTACTTAATGTAAGTGACAGAGCTGGTTTCCTGACAAATCCATTTTTCTCAAATTTTATATGATATTTAAAATTTAGACAAATAAAACCTCAAGAATTAATCAATCTCTCCTCTAAACTTTTATATTATATCTCATTCTCTGTTTAGCTCACTAGGCAGTCAGCATATACACCTGTTTTTATTCATATTTTTATCTCTATGTTTATCTCTCTAGATGTAAGATCCCCAAGAGCAAGGATCATTTCTTATGATTGCCTCATAGCTTCCCACCACTTTCCACCTCTTCAGCATCTCTACGTAACATTGGGTCTTCTGTAAAATGTAGAACTTAGACAAGACTAAGTCTGTCTAAAGCACATTCAGAAAGGGGATCAATTTTTCCTCTGCTTACTAGGATCGCAGGCTATGAACTGTAATACTTAGATGTATTATTCCAGCTTACATCTCAACTATAGCAGTATCAGGCTTCTCTGATTCTGCATGACACCTTAGCTGCCTCTCAATAAGTTAATTTGAGCATACAAAGAAGTATGCCCAGATCCGGCAGTTCTTTAAAAATCTTGATGGGCAGAAGTACAAAAACACTCACTTCAAAGCTTCCAGCTGTTCAGTTTTACTGGAGGAAGAGACCTGAATTTACCTCTGAGGCTGTTTCTTTGTTCTAGGAAAATCAACTTAATGGCAAATTCTATTATATAAATGTAAAGCAAGTCCCTACCCACCGTTCTGGGGTAAGCTGTGAAATTAACCTGCACCCTAATGTTTCGAACAGAGGAAAGGGTTTAATGTAAACTGGATGCGTGTTTTAGCAGAGCTATGCTTCTGAGGCTCTATGGCTTCTTTGAGGAAGATGATTTCTGTCTCAAGGAACACAGAGACTGCACAACGATGCTTCCCCCAGTTTTTGATCAGCAGCTTTCAGGAACCCAGAGAATTGAAGAAAGTGTGTGTGGTGAGAGCTATTCGTCACCCTCCAAAGGAAAGGACCAATAAAGCCCAACTTGTAGTAACAATTTAACAAAAAGTACTGATATTGGGCTGTTGGTTGTGTTCTGGTATAAATATTAAGTGCTGTGACTGTCTGTTGGGGCTAAGGGGCAGAGGCCCCAGTCCTGTGGTTGGGGGATGGAAGGTAGACCCCAAGATCTGAAATTAGACCTCCCAGGGGCTTCAGCTTCTCATGAGGAGAGATCTTCTTTTCTGAGACTTGAACTTATCGGGCCTGAATTCCAGGTAGCACTGCTGGAGTACGATCATTTGGGAAGAAGAAAAGAAGCCAGCCTAGTCAGGGACAGATTAGATGGAAACACAGAGAGGACCCTTTTCCCCACTAAGGATGGGCCATTAGTTTCCTAATGAAGCACTTTGAAAAGAAGTATGTGATACCCCTGCCCTGCCCTGACCTTGCCCAAATGTCTAACTTTCATAAAATCTTGTTGGAAATGCTAGCCTGATACCAGCTGTATTGTAGAAGCTTAAAAGAAGGGTCAGCTTTGCCATTGGAGAGATGGAAAGGAGGACAGAATGGCCATGACAGTGGAGACGCCAGGGAGGAGCCAGGTATGCCGTAAAGGTCAACATTAGAAGCACTTTTATGGTGGCACCAAGAGGAACAATGGAGGGCAGGAGTGGGAGGCAACTGCTCTGAACAAAACAGAACAACATCTGGTGCACTTGTGCATATAGTCAGGGTCCTAGTGGTGCACCCTGTAGTCCCAGCTACTCAGGAGGCTGAGGCAGGAGGATTGCTTGAGCCCAAGAGTTTGAGTCTAGCCTGGGTAACATAGCAAGACCCTATTTCTAAAAAAAAAAAAAATTAAACAGAAAACAAATAACCAGGGCCCATGCTGATGAGCCCTGTGGTCCTATGGGCATCACTGGAAAGGGAGCAAGCCACAAAGACGTGGGGGGACTGATCCAGGCAGAGCCCACAGCACGTGCCCACATTCTGAGGCAGGGTGGGTCTGGCCTGTCACAGGCTTGGAGTGCAGCAGGCCCTGCTGGCACTCTGGTGTACCCATGCTTCCAGGCACCCTCCCCAAATGCCTTTCTCTGCCACTTCCCATATCTAATTCTAATTCTAATTCTAACCCATCCTCAAATTCTTCCCTGATCCCTGAAGTCAGAAGTCATTTGTGGACTTTCTTAAGATTCATTTGTGTCTCTGAATTGTCACTCAGCACTCTACCTTGAAGCATCACAGTCACTGAAGATTGTCCCTAACCTATTTAAGGCAGAGGCCTTAAAATTCTTGAAAGCGCCTGGCACCAACACATGAATAATGTGTTCATTGAGTTGACTGGTTGCACTGAACTTAGAAGTTATTGGTTATGTTTCAGAAGTTTCAGAGAGTAATCGATGGCAACTTTATTCTAAGTGTTTATCCTATACGCATACACACACAGACTTATGTGCACGGCAATTCATTTTGACATTGTTTGTAGCAAAAGACTAAAAATAACCTCAAACTCCAGGAGAACTAAATAAATTAAGGTACAGGTACAAAATGCAGCCAATAAGGCCAATAAATCTATAGGTACTAATATGAAACCAACTATAATATATTGTTAAGGGAAAAGGCAAAGGTAACTGCCTGTGGGGAAAGGAACAAGGAAATAGGAGGGAGAAGAAAATTGAATTTTCACTATACTCCCATTTTGTACTCCTTGAAATGTCTATTACTGTGTGTGCATGTCACCTACTGAAAAAAAATAATTGCTCTTAAAGGAGAGAAAGGAAAAAAAGGTTAAATAAGTCCTCACCCAAACCTGTGCAGTCTCAGCACCCCATCTCCTCCAAGATTCCAGACTTACTTCTTTACAGTGTGCGGTGGGTCCTAAAATAGTCATCAGTTGTAAATGACAGGCTTTCATGGCATGGCAGGGAAACTAGTAGCTGACAGTAGTGAGTTAATGACTGGGTGGAACAAGCAGAAATAAACTATTATTTAAATTTTTTCACCAGGACAACCCAGTTGCCTTCTAAAGCTCAGGCCTGTCTACATAATAGCCAGTTTTGCTACTAAAACTTGGGATAAGCTTGCACGAACAATCTGAATCATCAAGCAATTTGAAAATTAACAACAATAAAAAATCTTCCATGAAGGGAAACTTGCTTGCAGAATAAAACTTATAAGAGAATTCTCTAAGGTGATGAAAGTGTCAAAACCAGCCAAGCAATTACGATTTTACAAAAAAATTTTGTAATTCATACAATGAATGCAATAAATGTCTCACTTCTACAACTGGGCAGACTGTCCTAATAACCAAGTACTAATGAATGCAAGAATATAGTGGGATAGATTTTAAGGAACTCAGAACTTGAACTGAGAATTAGCAATGTGACAATCTAGGTATCCTCACTTGTCAGCAAACATCACACATGCTAAATTTTAGAGGACCAAGAGCATTCTCAGAAAACTGTCATAGTTTTAAAAGAGCTGTCAGAAATAAAACAAACTCATCTTGTGTTATACTAGACAACTTTCTTATCCTTTAAGAATTACAGACAGAAACTTAATATCTAAAGCACATGTCCTAGTTCTTGAGAATCTGCTAAGTATACTTTAAATATTTCCATCTTGTCAGTCCAAATAACTTGTCCTTCAAGGCATTTTTCTTCTCCAATAAAGCTTTATTTGAAATCTTATAATATAGCTGAAGACATCTGAAATCTAGAAATTTTCTTCAAAACAAATTTGAGTTCCAGAATCATAAAGTACTCTCTATTTTGCTATTCATTCTTTTCTTGATCCCGCTGTTTCCTTCATTAAATATTTTATTAAAAGAGCAAAAAGGGTAAACTACACTTGAAATATATGTCTGAAAGTTAAGTTAAATTTAGTACATGTAGATTGATTAATCTTGGAAATTATGATTGTATATTAAAATCCCAAATTATAAAACAATAACTCATGGGCACTAAATTACTCTAAATCTATTACATGACTTTAAAGATGACAATGCATCACTGTGAATAAATGCAATATACATTTCTAAAAACAAATTTCAAGTGAATTAAATTAAAAACAAAACAAAATGGCCACAGATGTTTAATAAGACATCCTTTATACTATTATTTTCTATAAACCTTTTTTTTGTTTTAATTATTGACAACTTCAGACATTACTCACTTTTAAGTCAAAAAGTAAGCCATCTAGTAAAATACTTTTTCTAAAAATAGTTTTTTTTTACCCTAACATGCATTTTTTTGCAATATAATTATCATAATGTCACACATGACTGGCTTTTTATTAAAAATGATTGACTTTACCTATTCCTATGATGAGCTCATTTCTTGGCAATGTGTGAAGTAGTATATTTGGGTTGCACTTTTACAAGACTCCTAGGTTTAATTCAAAAATGGTTTGATAAAAACAACATAACATTAGCAAGTTTGACTTTGAAGGAAAGAAGAGATACCTATGACAAAGGCCACATGTTCAGAAAGTAGAGTTCCAAAATGTAAAAGTGCTCCAATCACAGCGTAGCCTCTCCGTGTGCTCAGTTAGCCCAACCGCCGACATTCTTCTTCCACCACAAGCTCAAAACTTCAGCATTTAGTGGAATTTTTCAAATGGTTATGAAAACTAACAAAATGAAGATAGATTATTCATTCAAAAAAAAGAAGGCTGCCATTAAGTGCAGGGGAAAAACAAAACCTGTACTTAGCAATATTACAGGAAAAGAAAATGCAGTGTAACGGAAGTCAACAATTTTTAAAAATTCATACATTAGTGGTAAGATTTAGGATCTACCATTTGCACTTTAATACAAATTCCAATACAAACACAAATTCAAAACTATTCTTTTTTTTTTTTCATTATCTCTTTTCTACTACAATAAAAATTGGGCAACATTAACTTATCCTGATTACACTTTGCAGTTTTTTGGAATACCACAAATATTGGATTCTTTCAGAAATAATAATTTTCAAAAGACAAGCTTACTAAATTAAAATACTATCAATTATTTCATTTCTATGTATTCCTTTTAAAATCTCACTGAGTCAAATGTTTTATTACCAGTTCACTGGCTATTAGTAAGAACAACCAAATCGTAAAGGTCTACAACAAGAGTTGGCTAATTAAACCCCATAGACCAAATCTAGTCATATTCATTTGTTGACATGCTGTCTGTGGCTGCCTTTTCATTAAAATAACAGATTTGGGCTGGGCGCGGTGGCTCACGCCTGTAATCCTAGCACTCTGGGAGGCCGAGGTGGGCTGATTGTTTGAGCTCAGGAGTTCGAGACCAGCCTGAGCAAGAGCGAGACTCTGTCTCTACTAAAAATAGAAAGAAATTAATCGGACAACTAAAAATATATAGAAAAAATTAGCCAGGCATGGTGGCACATGCCTGTAATCCCAGCTACTCGGGAGGCTGAGGCAGTAGAATCGCTTGAGCCCAGGAGTTTGAGGTTGCTGTGAGCTAGGCTGATGCCACGGCACTCACTCTAGCCTGGGCAACAAAAGCGAGACTCTGCCTCAAAAAAAAAAAACAAAAACAAAAACAAAACACAGATTTGTATAGTTGCAAGTGAGCCTTCATGGGCAAAAATGTTTATTATCTGGCCCTTTACATAAAAAGTGCCAACCTCTGGTCTGGAATATCTCATAAGATAAAACTTTTGTTTTCCAAGCAGTATTTTATGATTCGGAATCCTACTATTCCAGACTGACTAAGGTCTGCATAAATAAAAAATAATAGGAAGAAAAATAATATTTACTCAACTGCTATGCAGAATTAGAGTATTTTCTGAGATGATGAAAGTGTTCACCATTCAGAGGAATGTCAGAGATTTGGTCTGTGGAGTTTAATTTGCCAGCCCCTGTTCTACACTTTTGCAATTTTGTTGTTCTTACTAATAACCAGTGAGCTGGTAATAAAGCATTTGGTTCAGTTCACTATGTAGAATTATGAAAAATTATTCTTAACTATTATTTATAATACTCTAGACTTTGAATTAAAAATATTCCAGTTTAGATGCAGACTCAACATAAGTATTCACTCATGTACCAGGAGGTGGTAGATCACAGAGCAGTTAATTATTTTGTAAAGAATGTTCTCTTCTTGAAGGCACCAAAGCTAAAGTTTCAGAATCGAAAGGTTTACAGAATTATTCAGGTTTAGATTCATATTAAAAATGAAAACAATGACTATTTAACAAGCTTGAACAGATCTAGTATCTACTAGGAGAATCCAATAACTACAATGAATTCAAAAGAAAAAAAGAGAGAAATTGCATTAATATAGGAGACTATTCACATTTTCTGCACAGAAGTTTTCTATTAAAAACCTGAGCAGTACATTTTACAAATATTGAGATATAAAAAAAGCAAAGGACTTACTCATGTTGGAATACAATGTTACTGGATTTCAATATAAAATCTGTGACCATTTTATGGGAAAACATTTGTCCATTTTTTTACTGCAGTTCCAATATTACACATAAATCTCCACTTTACTATGAACTTCAGTTGGGACAACTAATAAACTGGTTATTACCTGGTAAAAAAATTCACCAAATTAATAAAATCATGTAGCCTTAAAAGGCAATGTGTGTGTTTTTAAAAAAACAAGCTGAGCACAGTGGCTCACGCCTGTAGTTTTGCTACCCAGGAGGCAGAGGTGGGAGGACTGCTTGAGCCCAGGAGTTCAAGGCTGCAGGGAGCTAACACTGCACCACTGCACTCCAGCCTGGGCAACAGAGCGAAACACTGTATTTATTAAATAAATAAAGCAACCTTTTTAAAAAAGAAAATATGTCATTATGTAAGTACACAGAAAAGGCTGTGAGATATTAAAGTGCAAATGCTTTTGTGTGTACGGAGGCTATATGAGGAAAAGAGGATAACAGGTAAACATTTATTTTCTTCTTTATGACTACTCATAACCTCTATTTTAAAACAAAGAACATATATTACTAACTGTAAAACCTAATATATAAAAAATCGTGCTGATATGTTAGTGAAAAAAAACCAGAATCTATGTTATCAATGGTATAACTGCCACCATGTGAAGATATGTACACACGTAGTCAAGGAATTGAAGGTATTTAGAAAATAGTAAAATAGCTACTGTGATTAGCTTCAAAAGATAATGAACAAATGTTTTTATATTTTTTCTTTGGCAATCTTATTCTCAATGTTTAGAAGAATGAATACATACAGAAAAAAGGACTTGCATTCTCTTTTGGTGTAAAGAGGTATTTCAAGATTTGTCTTGAATTTACTCTTAAAAATGAAATTTTCTGAAAGCATTAAAGATCCACCATTCCTTCTCCTCATTATGTAGTTACAGTCATCAGAATGATGACTGCTATGCTTTGAATGCTTGTCCCCTCCCAAACTCATGATGAAATTTAACTGCCATTGTAACAGTATTAAGAGGTGGGACTTTAACGAGGTGATTAGGTCATGAGGGCTTTGCCCTCATAAATGGATTAATGGCATTATTGCAGGAGTGACTTCATTATCTTGGAAGTGGCTTTCTTATAAAAAAACAATTTGGTCCTATTTTGTCTCTCTCTCTCTTTCCCACTCCTGCCCAGCTGCCTTCCATCATGGATGACACAGCAACAAGGCCCTCGCCAGATGCTGGCACCTTCATCTTGGAGTTCCCAGCCTCCAGAGCTATGAGGAAATAAAATTCTGTTCCTTGTAAGTTACCCAGTCTGTGCTAATCTGTTACAGCAGCACAAAACAGACTAGGACAATGACACTAAGAAAGATTATAAAATCTCCATTCCAGGTAAGGCTTGCAGTCCCAATAATTCTATCTTTGCTGGATTTCTTTATTGTTAATAATTTTTCATAGGTCAAGCAAAAGTTTGCTTTGACGTTGGCAAAAGTATTTTTAAGGAAATAACCACAAATTATATATACATCTGGTAGGGAATGGAATAAATTTACTTAAAAGAACAGTTTTTATGGAACATATTACCATATTAAAATCTGGAATTTATAATAAAACATATAGATCATTAAATCCAATCTTTTTTTTTTAATTTACAAAAAACAAAATTGTTCACTTAAGTGAACTGTCGAACAGCTAATTGGTGACAAAGTTACAATAAACGCTTGGACTTCTCAGTCTTTGTCATCATGTTTTTTTGTTTTTTTTATTAACTAAATTTCACTGTGAAATGAGTCTGCCTTTTTGCTGCCATCTCTGCCCAAGGGAAGGGCTTCCAGAGAAGACACTGAGTTCCTATTTTGTGAGCCCCAGTCTTTGCTGTGAGCCTTGGCTGTTATTCTCCTTTTAGCTCAGAGGATTGGTAAACCGGACCAGGACTTTTACTCTCTCAGCCTTGGCCTCCTGAGATCTCTCAACTGGCTCCATACATGGCAAGCTGCACACTGCAGGCACCCGGCTCAGTGCTCTGCCAGAGTCCCAGGGGCCTATCTGGACAGGGACTGGTCCTGGCCCAGGTCCTTCCTGACCGGAACAGGTTCTAGCTGACAGGAGGCCAGAGCAATGCATGCTGAAACCCTTTTGTGCCGCAGCCCTCCAGACCCAAGGCCTCCCTGGCACTGACTGCCTTTCCAGATGCATGTGGTCAAAGGTGGAGCTTGTTGACTGCAGCTAGGGAGGGGGCAAGCGGTGGGTGGAAACAAATCTGCCTAGCACAGTCTGCAGACTAAACACGAAGAAAACAAGTGGACCATCAGATCAGCAGCTGCTTCAGAGCCATTTTGGGAAAGAGGCCGTGAATAAATAAATAATAAAAAATATCACCAAATAGTTGTCATCCGTTGCTATCGCCATCACTTAACTGACAATTAATCTACTGTTTGGGTTTGCTGTCCACATGTCCTACTGACATCTCTGCTTGTGGTTAAACAGTACAAGCTCTGTCCTCTCATATGTTACTAGTACAGGATTATAAAATATTACCATTATGTGAAACTTACCTACCTTTACTTATACTGGGCCTTGTCCCTGTCCTTGTCTCACAAACTTTATTAAATCCTACTCTTCCTTTGAAAACAATTCTTTAGGTTTTCCCTTCTAACTCTCCCAAGTACGAAGTGTGGTGCCCTTTTTGGGTCTCCCATTCTGTAAAGAGAAGTTACCTGTCGTAAAATATAACTAGTATATAAACTGTCTATTTTCTCAGTGAGCTGCTTGAGAACAACTTACAGCCCTCTGTTTATATAACTTGGCCTTCTATTTTATCTGGAAAAGGAGATTTATGTGAGGATTAAATAAGATACTACTGGCAACATGCTCGCATCAGATTCTGACACGAGCACTAGCCAATAAGGATTGCTTATTTATCATCGTCATCATCATCACCATCGTCAATACCCCTCATAGTCTTTACACCCTAGTATAAGTCTTGACATGCAGTATATGCTGTTAGCTGTCATTCTTTATGGACAATCATATCACACAGTTTAATTGCCATGAGATAACTAGACAGTACTTTTTATACCAACAGAGGCTGGTAGACTCTAAGGTGTTTCTCACAACTCCCTCACCCACTGGTTTTCACTTTCTTGTGGAATCCCCCACCTTGAGTTTAGGGTACGTGGCCCTCAGGCAACAGGCTCAAAGAACTGAATTCTGCCAACAGCCATCTGAGCCTGGAAACAGATCCTTTCATAGTGGAGCCTTCAGATGAAATGTGAGCAGACCTGGCTCACTGACTGCAGTCTTGAGAGAGACCTTGACACAGAGGCACCCAGCTAAGCCATACTCAGATTCTTAACCCACAGAAACTGTGAGATCGTAAACAAGTGCTGTTTTAAGCAGCTTAATTTGTGGTAATTTGTTACACAGCAATAGATAGCTAATACACCAAGATTTCCCCAACTCGTGTTCTAGAGTCAAAAATGTGTACTTAATCTAATAAACCTAGGAGATGCAATGGCAGATTTAATTTTAGCTGCAAAAGATTGAGAGCCTTTAACCATTAACTAATGGGCACTGTGATTCCCCTGGGGGCGGGGGAGGCACACATAATGCAGTTTATACACATATGCAGATTTGACCACAAATTTTTTTTAACTTTTAAAATTATTTTTAATTAATGTGTGTTCCATGGACCACAGTTTCAGAAATGACTTTTCATATTTACAGAGGTAGCAAAAGAACAGTAATCAAAAGCTGGCTCTGAATTCCTCAGAAAGAGGGCAGAATGTATACATAAAGTAGTCACCCAATCAATAGAGGGAAACTGACTCCTCCTAAAAACAATACAAGGATGAAAAAATTTCACTTAAAATATTCCTATAGTCATTTCTGGATTTTTCTCTCTCCAAATCTACCAAGTATGGTATTTTTATGAGCCAAACAAATCATGTGATTGCATTTGTCAACAATTTATAGCTAGGTAGAAGACAAAACAGCAGTTCTCTTTCTGTCTTGTTCTTCCTTCCCCCATCATCAGCGAATACACTCCATGTCTCACCAGTGACAGGAACTGTCAGGGGGTTGGGGATGGTACAGGGCAGCTTGGAGACAGGAAGGGAAACGAGGGAGCAAAGTTCAATGAGCACCCTACCCTGTTGGAAGTCACATATGTCGCTTTTAAAAGAGGTTTCGAGTTTTGTTTTTGCTTTTTAATGTCTTCCTGCTTTCCAGAAATTTTACACCTTTGGCAAGGAGAGGGCAAGTTAGCATATACTACAGTGTTTTACTGCCTTCGACATTTGTGCTTTCTATTTATAGATAACCCTTTAGAACTGGTGGGTAAAAGTGCTATGTTTATTCTGGCATTCATTTAGTGGTTCAAAGACAATTTCAAATTTGCATCAGAATTTCTCTACCTATCCCCTGAACTTCAAAGTAAATGGATACTGTATCTGAATTTTAATACTAAAAGGGAGATCAAAGAGTTCATTTATAGCTATGACACTGATAAAGTACTAGATAGCAAAACTTATTTATCTATAATTTTCATATTTGAAAGATCACTGATCATAATAAAAGAACTACTTGAAGACTCTTCATGTTGTTATTTAAAGGATGTAAAAGAAGTCGTATGATCTTATAAGACGTCATGATGAATTATTTTCAAGCCCACAGACTCAGCAGAAATGCCCTTGTTAAAATATTGGTCATTCTGATGCCCACATTGAGCTAATATTACAAGCACAGATCAATGATCTCATATTAAAAAGGGGTTAATGAGAGCTGTACTATCTACTTCACAAGATTATAAGGATAAAATAAAACAAGAGCTATGAAAGCACTTTAAAAACTGTAAAGGTGTGTCCTGAAATTCTTTTCTCCCAAAGATCACCAAAAACCTGCAAAAACCTCCATTTGGAGGCTGGTAACAAATCTAATTAAGGAAAAAAAAAATTGTCACAAAAGTCCTAGAAGCTAGAAGACAAGTTATAATGGTCCATATATTGCTGTCTTATAAACTAATTTCACTGTTTTACAGAGCATCAAACCTCTAAAGACTCCTAGAAATCAATATGCCATTTTACATTTAGGTTTCTGTGTTACCTGACAATGTAAAAGTAGTACTTTCAGCAAGATCTACTCCTAAGAGACCACAAACATGGATATTGGATATTCTAGAAGAGGACATACTTGCTTTTAAAATTAAAGTATACACGAAAGTGTAATTATGTTTTTCTTTAGGACTTATTTTTCTTGCAGTCCACAGAATTTTCTTATCTCACAGCTCTCTCTTAATCAAACTATCTGGCAAAAACACGCAGCTATTGTTTATGAGGAGAAAATATATGATACCAGTGGATTCTTGGTTAGCTAACAAAGTGTTCTGTCTCTTAAAGGAATTAACATGAAGTCTAATTTTATTCTCAAAGCATGATACTAAGCATACAAATATATCATAAAATTTTTTTATCATAAAAATGATTCCCTTATTAAATTATTTTTAGTGCTTCTGCCAGAAAAGCTAAACTGAATGGCACTGTGATAGAAAGATATTTTAAAATCCAAACTACAAACAAGTTGTCATTTAAATAATTATTTTTAATCTTCCCTCGCCCAGTAATTATATTTTGAAATAGTCAAATAACAATTTCCATAAAATATGCAAGACAATATTTTAAAAATCAGTCCATTTTAAAAAGGTTCATCAGCTCCCAGGGTCTTCTCTGTGCAATACAATAGCTGACACTCTAAATGTTGACCCCAAGACTCTAAGGAAAGCTTAGAGCAGGAGTGCAGGAACCATGTGCCTTGATTTATTACTATGTACTCAGCCACTAGCACAGTGCTGGGCATATAGTATGCACTCATTAAAAATCTGTTGAATGAACTATTGAATTATATTTCTTATCATATCCGTGTGCAAGAGGCAAGAAGGTATACCTTTTAGAAATAAAATCATATTAAAATTAAGTAGAACACCTAAGGAGCTAATAATAAACATGAAATTTATATGACTATCGGCCAGGCATTGTACTGAAATAATTTGTATTAACTTTTTAAATTCTTCCAACAATTTTCTGAGGTACATAGTACTGCTATTATCATCCTCATTTTAAAATGAGTAAATTAAGATGCAGAGAATTTCAGTAACTCTCTCAGGGACATGCAATTTGTAAGCAGCAGAGGCAGGATTCAAACTCAGGCATCTGGCTCAATAATCTGTATCAGACCCATTTTGGGATATTTTACTTTATCTTTTCACATGGGTATATTTACTTTCATGTAAAAATTTTCTCTTTCAGACTTAAAATGTTTTTACTCACTACTTCTGTTACACCTCCACTTGCCCTAGAGTTGTGTACTATTTATTTCCAACCTTTGTGTGACACTGTGATATACTAAAGAATATATATATTTGGTCTTTCTCCCCAGTCCTGGCACAGAGTTCCTAAAGCCCTTCTAGTTTCCTGAGTAACAGGGGTGATAAGAGTAACTTTCGTTATAATATTTGTTCTTAGTTCCCAGTTTCTGACACAGATCTGCTAAGGCCCTTGGAATCTCCAGAGTGACAAGAGTGTTTTTTTTGAATGCTAATAAGAATGACTGGTGGCTAGGGGCCACTATATACCTTCAGGATGGGGACCGGCTGCCATAAAGACCAACATCACATGATTAGAGGGTTGTAACTATCAGCCCCTCCACAAAGGGGAAAGAGGCTGGAGATTGAGCTAATCACCACTGGTTATGATTTAGTCAATTGTGTGTACATACTGGAACCTCCATAAAACCCCTAAATGATGGGGTTCAGAGAGCTTCCAGGTTGGTGAACACGCTGAGGTGCTGGGGAGGTGGTACACCTGCAGACAGCATGGAAGCTCTGAGTAACCTTTGTCCATACCTTGCCCTATGCATCTCTTCCATTTGGCTGTTCCTGAGTTGTATTCTTTATAATAAACCAGTAAATGTAATCTAAGAGTGTTCTTGGTTCTGTGAGCTATTTAGCAAATGACTGAATTTTAGGAGGGGGTTGTGGGAACTCCCAATTTATAGCCAGTCTGTCAGAAATACAGAAGGTCCAGGACTGGCATCCAAAATGGAGGCAGTCTTGTGGGACTGAGCCCCTCACCTATGGGGTCTGTGCTAACTCTGGGTTGTTAGCAACAGAATTGAGTCGAATCTTTAGACATCCAGTTGATGTCTGAGATGTTAGCGAATTTGTTGGTGGTGTGGGGGAAAAAAACCAAAAAGTTGGTGTCAGAAGTGTTGTGAGAAACAGCCAAGTACCATGAAAAGACAAGATCTGAACGGAAATCACTACCATTGAGAGTCATTGGAGCATGTTTTCAGCTACTGCCCAGCACTGCTGAGCTGTAACAAGAACACTGTTAAAGCCAATTCAGGCTTTATCTGCCTACAGGGCTTCCTAATGCTTTAGTTTCTCCCAGGAATGTAATTAAACAGTGCAGTTCCTCAATTCATAAATTACCAAAGCTCCATTCAAACTTATATTTCCAACAAGGTTTCCTACTGGTCCACTGTGAGAAACATTCTTTATATTGTTTCTTGCAGTCTCCTCAAGACCCATGAGGTTTGGTACAGAAAAATGTTATAGTATTTTGGGTCCCACGTTTTTTGACAGGGATCATCTGACACAGGTCATCAGACCAGCATGGGTTACTCTGACACTCCTACCTTCTCGCACGTTTGAGGAGTCCATTGGGTACTAAACTGCGGACCTAGAGACATTGGTAATAATAATATTAATAATAATAATTTAATACATCACTTACTAAGTAACAGCACAATGTTAACTTATTTTCCATCTCTGGGCCAATGTACACACATTTTAAGATGAAGGGTCTGAATTAGATAATCTCTGAGGTTCCTTCAAAATCTAGAGAAAATATAAATTGAAAAATTCTGAAAATGTGAATGTAACAGGTTTTCCTTTTATATAATTATAACTGATTAATTTTAATTTCCTCTCATAGATTTGCTGCCTTTATTCTGAAAAATAATCCAGAACAAAATGTTCCCAATGATATGATTTTGCCAACAATCAGATGATGACTTCAATGATAATACTATATCCTGCTTTTAATTTGTTGAGCAAGATGCTTGCATATCATATGTATTTTATATTGTTCTTACAACTCTAATATCAACGATTCTTATAAAGAGACGCTCCCAATTGATTTTAAGTAAGTAGAGAAGTTAATGGTAACTTTTCAGAAACTATCGTAAACATATAATCCTAAAATCTTCCATTCTCATGATACGGGCACTCAGTTTAGCCAAATCACTGGCCCCTTTTCATTCATAGTTCCCAATTCTACTACTTTCAATTTGGTTTTTAAGCACAGTTTCCACATCCAGCATTAATTAATTAGTCATTGTTTCACAGGATAGATTTCCTTAGCTGACAAATCTACACCATAACTGGAATAAATACTTTCTATGCATTTTTATATCAGTATCCTTTCTGATTAAAAATTAGAATATCAAATAGCTTGACAGACAGTTAATAGAGAGACATTCCATTTTTAAAGTTTGATCTTGTGCAAGAAGTTATGTAATTTTAGGCCTATATACTTGATTATATGCACCAAGGTTATTTTTATAGTATGTGGCAAAATAAACTTAGACTGTTTTTTCAGACATGTATTTAAAATTCATAAGCAGCACAGATCATTAGTTCTTAATTGGTTTTCATTTTTAATTTCCCAGTACTTTCTTCTTTTATTAAAACGATAACTTCCTAATTTTATCTATTACCACAATAGAAATTATCCAAGGTGAGAAGGAAATTTTTTAATGTTAATATGTATAAGTATGCATTATTTCAAAAGTGAATAAACCAACACATATGGCATTTAAAAATAAACGTAGAGAAAAAAGAAGTAACTAATATTGAACTGATAGTATTAAAGTGAGAAAAAAAGGTTCAAAATCACAAGTTTTTAAAAGATGTCTAACTTTCCGAATTTACAGCATGTTTCACATTCCCTATAGTAGCTGGTCAGTTGTTTTTGCTTCCAGTAAAGATTTTAGAAAATATGTGCTTTAGACTGCAATGATTCACTTGCTGTCATCCAAGATTCTAGTATAAGTCAAACATATTGACGTATGTATTTGTGGTGTCTGGTTTGGGCCAAATCTTGAAGTGTGGCTTTTTAGAAGCTAAAGCATAGGAGATGGGGCAGGATCTAACTCTAAACAGCCTTTTACCCTTACTGCTATGGTTTGAATGTCTGTTCCCTCCAAAGCTCACATGGAAACTTAATCCCTAATGTGGCAGTATTGAAAGGTGGGACCCTTTAAGAGGCTCTGCCCTCATGAACAGATTAATCCATTCATGGGTTAGTGATTAGTAGTGCGTTAATAAACTCATGGGTTGTCACCGGAGTGGCATTAGTGGCTTTATAAGAGGAGAGCATGCTCAGCCCCCTTACCATGTGCCCTGTGCCTCCTTGGGACTCTGCAAAGGGTCCCCACTAGCAAGAAGGCCTTCGCCAGACATGGCTCCCGGACCTTGGACTTCTCAGCTTCCATAACCATAATAAATAAATTCCTTTACTTTATAAATTACCCAGTTTCAGGTATTTGGTTGTAAGCAACAGAAAACATACTAAGGAACTTACTTGTTAACAAAACTCATGTTCAAGTGTAATCAATGTTGCCTTCAATAGCACATGTATTATGTAATTCTCTGGTTCATTCAGAGCTATTCTTGTTAATAACACCTATAACTCTTCCCCTCCAGTCATCATGGCTGGTACTTAGGGTTCCGGTCATCCCATACATGGGTATTTTCTAAGGATACATGGTTATATTTCAACTCACATACTGCATTACTTATCTGATTTACTGCCAACAATTCTGCCCTCATATTGTATAGTGAAAAACAATGATATTTTTGCATACTGAAATCCCTCTGCCCAGAAGGTTCCCATCAACAGTGGAGAATAAGATAATCAGCCCTATTTGTAGCAGTTTGTTCTGCATTTAAAGATGTCTCGTTACCTCACATGCACAGTTTGGCTGAAACTGAACTAACACTCTTTCAAATTTCCTCATTTCCATGGAGTTTGAGCTGCCATTCTTAGCAAACAACCCCTATCCACATTGCTTCAATCTGGTTTATGGTGACTGAACAGAGAGATTTCTCACAGAATAGTATATGCATATTAGGTGCAGTTCATATATATCCTTCTTTTTCCCATTTACAGCTTTAAAAAAAAAAACTCATCTATATGAGTTTTAAAAGAATTTTAGGGCAGTAAAACTCTTCTGAATGATACTATAATGGTGGATATATGTCACCCTAATGTAAACTATGGACTTTGGATGATACTAATGTGTCAATGTAGGTCCATTAATTGCAGCAAATGTACTACTCCAGTGCCAAATGTTGATAGTGGAGGAGGCTGTGCATATGGGAAGGCGTATACATTGTGATAACACAAAGCAGAAAAATATTATAACTAGATGTCACCATCATCATTCCTCTTGAATAGTGAAAAAAAAACTTGAAGGGAGAGCAGGATATTAAACAAGATTTAAATGATGCAGCTAAGTGATGTTTCAAGATCAGAGAGAAGACAATTTTAAGTACCAACATTCCTTTTCAAAAGGGTTACTACATCTTTAAAATAATGGTTCAAGGGGAAATAACTTTGTCCAGTTTACATGTGAAATCAAAATTATTTCTAACATGTATTCTTGATAACCTAGTCAATAAATTTTGAAATATGTATATTTTTACATAGAGTTTTAATGATGTTCCCTAGAGAAATTAGGGAAAAACCAGCTCTTTTTGGGTTCATATTGCAGCATCAATTATTCTAAATACCCTCTTTGCTTGCAGATCAACATGAAAGCAACTATCTAAATTTTGCATTAAAATTTTCTCTATTTTAAACTGTTGAGGGGGACTTTTAAAAGTAGAGTGATACTTGGGTAATAGTTATTTTTGTTATTAGAAAACACATCCTAAAATGAAGATACAACAAAATTATTATACATTCCACAGGTCATAACAAATGGGCTAAGTTATAGCTAACCTGAAATTTATAATTATAGCTTCAATGGTAAATTTTGTATGCAAATAACAACAACAACAAAAAAAGTTAAAGGTTTGTACCTCTGGGACTAATAGGCTTTTATCCAGAGACTATATTTATCAAATTTGACACTCTGCTCTGCATCTGAAAGAAGTTGATTTCTTTCTGTTCCCTACTATTCCCTATGTGAATTTTGAGAAACACATCACAAACAAACCATGCACTTACCATGTCCTTTACAGAGTCACATTTCTGGTGTGTTCCTTTAGATTAATCTAAAATGTGATTTACAATAATTTCCTCTCTCAAATCTAGGCAAGGACCAGCCTGGAGGAGAAAATTGTCAACATTGGGAAGGTAATATTTTAAATCTCCAGTGGGAAAGAGAACTGTGTGATTTTACGCGATTAAAACCACACAGCTGTTTAACTTGGTTCCTGCATTAGGAAAGTTAATAAAATAAGCCAGATCTTTACATGCTCATGTTACAGAGTTTTTGCTGCCTCTTTCTTAGGGGCAAATTTAACCTAGCTGTCTTTCAATATAGTTATCCCATGACCCTTAAAAATAACAGAAGAATGGCTGGGACATGTGGATAACACCAACATCATCCTGGAGGAATTATACAGACTCATACATTTTGCTTTGATCTCATTTATATGGAAAAATACCTTTAAGTTTTCATACTATTATAAAGCAAATGAACTTTAATTTGTCAGTGAATTTATGCATTTGTCATGCTTCAATAATTTTAATATGCTTTCAATGCATATCATAAAAGCATGGCTCTCATCTATCTGAATGTCCAAAGATAGAATCAAAAATTAGATTCTAGGGAAGGAGAGTATAGCATTGATTCCATGTTTAACGGACAGATTTTTATCCACGATTAAATATCTGGTCATTAGAAATTATAAATAGTTTCAGAAATATACAACATAAATAGACAATACTAAAAGAATCTTATAAAGTATCTGTTCAATGCTCTTGTTTTTCAGACCAGGAGTGTAAGGCTCAGAGGTGCTAAAAGACTTGAAACTCACAAGCTAGTTATATACAAAGCCAGGTCTCCTAATCCAGTGTTGAACACACCTTGTTCTCAACAACAGTAGAACGTAATGATCACTTAGGGTCTGAAGAATAGAAATTTCGAATCTTATGCATCTTTTATGTATGTTTGCATTCACTCAGTGATGTTTATTTCTGTAGCCTGAGATTACAAACATAGTAAATACCAAGTCGATTTGTAGGACCTATGTCTAAGAGCCTCAAAGCAATCCTGAGGCTCTAACACCATCTAAATTCATCTAATTCCATTTGTACTCTTGACTGTACACAGCTAGGACAGCACTGATGAAGAGAAAATTATTTTATAAACTGCTAGTTTGCCAAAGCTAATCAAACAGAAATTAGTAAATGCAAGTGGGTCTGAGTCTTTAGACTAATACTCAGTTTAGTCATGTATATTTTTTATTTATTTGATCAGTATGTACTGAACATCTGTTATGTGCTAAGCGTGGTTCTAGAGGTAGCACAGACAATAGTGAGCAAGATAGGTCAAGTTCCTGCCTTCCTGGCACTTACAATCGAGTAGCTTAAGCAAAAAATAAATAGATAAATAAAATAATTTCAGTACACTAGAAGTGTTAATGAAGAAGTAAGACTAGATGATAATAATGGGAAAGGTTCTATTTTTGGAAAGGTGACTCCTTCGAACAGGTGACATGAACTATGACCTCTCGGATGAGAAAAAAGTAGACACATGAGAAGCAAGAGGATGAGTATCTGGGTAAAGGGAAATGGCATCTAAAAGGCTCTGATGTGGGAACAAGTTTAGGGTTTGGCTGCACCACAGTATACAAGGGACAACAAGCTAGTGAACACACAGTCTGCATAAAAGATCTGAAATATTTTTTCTAAAGATAATGTAAAGATGAGCCATCTTTTAGGAAATGAGTCAAATGCGCTCCCCCTCCCAACAGTTTTATTATTTTACTATGCACAGGCAGAGCAAATATCTGCATTAGGAAAGTCAAAGTGATTCTAAATCATGTGTAATTTACTTATTCAAAATGCATACAGAAAATGAAGCTCAGGTAAATGCTTAAATACAACTTCACTTACAAGAAAAAAAAATTGGTACAGCATTTTGACCACCTGGAATTCAGAACTGCATTTTGTTTAAAGCTGAATGGGTCATAAATACACCATCACCTGGTTTACCTTGTCTAGCAGGTAAAATCTAAAAAGTAGTAAGGCTGAACTCATGCATTACTTATGAATTAGTCAAATGACAAATTGTTCTTTAAATTATGTGATGCATACATATTTTTGTATTAGTGCAATCTATTCCATAGCATGGGTGTCATATTTGTTATATGTAGAAAACAGCATATACAAAATGATCGAAAATTTACTAGAAGATTAGGCAACCTTAAAAGATAAAATATCTATATGTATAACAATATATGGAGTACCTGAGATTAAAGGATATGAATAGAGCATCTGAATTCCAGCTTTGCACCCAGCTACCTCTGTGTCCAAACCTGGGCAAGTTTATAACCCTTTCTGAATCTCATCTCTCTCAAAAATATGAGTTAATGCACATTACTAGGTTGAAGAGACAACGAAGCAAGAATTTCTAAGTGTCTAGCACATAGTAATAGAATAAACTCAATAAATTTTAGTGTTTCTCCAAACCCATACATTTTTCTAATAAAAACAGTAGCATTTACAATATGGAAACCACAATCATACAGATTATATTTGTCTCTTTTAACCAAAATTTTATGGTTTTGTTCACATAAGAGAAAAAGGTAAGGAAAAAAAACCTGTTCTTAAAGCTCTTCATATGTCAAATGCTGAATTAAGACCTTGTGTTTTTAATTGTTCTGCTGCCTGGAATCATCCCATTTTGACTGTCTGGCTTCTCTGCACTTTCCAGTTTCCAGTTCCCATCTCAGACACACACATACACGCCCAAACACAGTAAATCATAGTTAATTGCATGTCTTAAATTAAAAGACAAAAATAATGCACAATTAATTGGGGGAAATTGTCAGTTGGTGAATGAGTCTCGCTCATTACACTCTGTGCACAGGATGCATGCCAAGTGCACATTCCAAGCCAGACGATTCAGTCCATGACACTGAGGGGAGGTGCACGGGCATGACCCTTCTGCAGAGCAGTCTGGTACGAAGAATCAAATGCTTAAAAACACTCAACACTGCAATTGCACCATATACAGCTTTCTCTACAAAGATGTTCTATACAGGACTGTGAATAATAGTGAACAATTAGAAAGAACTAAAACA
The DNA here is from genome assembly GCF_000956105.1 of Propithecus coquereli. Lineage (NCBI taxonomy): Eukaryota > Metazoa > Chordata > Mammalia > Primates > Indriidae > Propithecus > Propithecus coquereli. The sequence continues at coordinate 201,363 of NW_012155007.1, read as the reverse complement.
CTCATCGATAAGGGATTGACTAGAGATTAGGTTTTGGCCACTAATGGAAAAACCTAAGCTGTTAAAGATGTTTTGTTATATTTAATAACATGAGTAAATTTTCATGACATATTCCTATGTAAAAAGTGCTTCAAAAACAGTATTTTTCTTGTTCTTGAGGCTATACAATATGTCGATGAAGCAAGAAATGAAAGGACAAAAAATATATAAGAAAAATGTTAACATTTGTCATTTCTGAGTTGTTCATACTT
>NW_012155007.1:186657-188190 GCF_000956105.1 Propithecus coquereli | reverse complement strand
AGCAACGTCAAAATGAAGGAGAAAAATCTTACAAGCTGCAAGATGAAAGCCAACAATTAACTTACAAAGGAAAACCCAACAAGTTAATAGCAGAATTCTCAGTGGGAGACCTTACAAACCAGAAAGGATTTGGGCCCCATTTTTAGTGTTCTTAAACAGAACAACTGTCAGCCTAGAATTTTATATCCTGCAAAACTAAGTTTCATAAATGATGGAGAAATACTTTCCTAGACAAGCAAACACTAAGGGAATTTGTTACTACTAGACTTATCCTACAGGAAATGCTCAATAGTGCACTATACATGGAACAGCACAATAGATATCCACCAGTGCAAAAACACCTGAAAATTAAGGCTCACAGCTCTTATAAAACAATAACACAAAAAGGAAAACAAAACAAGGTATCATTCAACATGATGAACCGAACAGTACCCCATGTGTCAATACTAACACTGAGTGTGAATTGTCTTAATGCTCTAATTAAAAGACACAGACTGGCTCAATGGATGAAAAATCATAGCCCAACTATAGGCTGCCTCCAAGAAACCCACTTAAATCTCAAAGATGCCTATAGACTCAAGGTAAAGAGATGGAAAAAAATGTTCCAAGCAAATGGAAACCAAAAGTGAGCTGGTGTACCCATTCTCATAGCAGATAAAAGTGACTTTAAGTCAACTATGGTAAAAAAAAAAAATAGATAAAGATGGTCATTATATAATGATAAAGGGATAAATTCAGTAAAAAGACATAACAATCCTAAATATACATGCACCTAAGAAAAGAGCTCCCATATTCATAAAGCAAATTCTACTAGAGTTAAGCAAAGAAATAAACAGCATCATAATCACTGGGACATCAACACTCCACTGACAAAACTGGGCAGATCATTGTAGCAAAAAATCAATAAAGAAATTCTGGACTTAAACGGAACTCTAGAACAAATGGACCTAACACACACTTACAGAACACTCTACCCAGAAACTACAGAATATACATTCTTCTCACATGGGACACACATGGGACATTGTTCAAGATTGATCATATCCTACAGCACCACAAATCAAGGCTCAGTAAATTCAGAAAAATAGAAATCATATGATGTATCTTCTCAGACTACAGTGGAATAAAAGTAGAAATCAATTTCAAGAGAAACTCTCAAATCCATACAAAGTCTTGAAAATTAAACAACCTGCTGCTGAACAATCCTTGGGTCAATGATTAAATTAAAATGGAAATCAAAAGCCTCTTTGAACTGAATGACAAAGGGAACATAAGCTTTCAAAAATCTATGGGATATAAAAAAGGTACCACTAAGGGGAAAGTTTGTATCCTTAAATGCTTCAGTCGAAAGACAGAAAGTTCATAATTAATACTAACCTGACGTCACATTTCAAGGAACAGAAGAAAGAAAAACAAATCAAATCTAAAGCCAGAAGAAGAAATAATAAAGCTCAGAGCAGAACTCATAGAAATGGAAACCAAAAAAAAAAAAAAAACCCCACAAAAGATCAATGAACCAAAAAGTTGGTTCTT
>NW_012155007.1:184101-186607 GCF_000956105.1 Propithecus coquereli | reverse complement strand
TTTACCAAGTTCATGTAAATGTACACATATTAATCTCATAGAAACAACATAAACATAGTGCCCATGGATTCACCCATTAACATGCTTTAAGGAATGGAAAAATAAGATGATTTGAAATAATTAAAATAGTCACATGGTCCAATTAATATTACATGATAATTATACTGCTTTTGCACATATGGCCATAGACATCAGACTGTTGCCTGAAGACAAACAGGTACCTTCAACTAATTACAGAGCAGAAGCATCCTAAAGGGAAAGGAAACACAGAAAACATAAAAGTCAAGAATTCAAGAGCAATACTTTAGCAAGATATAATTCATGAAATGATTGATAGCCTTCCCTGTGAAGTTTCATACTGGATCATATTAAATGCTTCTATTTTGATAAAAAAATGTGATTCACTAGGCTTCCTAATAGTCTGCTTATGAAAAAGAATATTTTTAAAAAATTTACTTACCAAAATAATCCTAACTGAGATAGTTTTTTTAAAAAATTGATCTCCTAGAATAAAAATAAAAATAGGCCAAGATGGTGGAGTAGAAGCAGCCCGCGCACCCTTGCTCTCAAAGAGAGGATGGAAAGTTGCAAGTAGATGCCCACCTACGGATGGACCCTCTCGAATTGTGAATCATCGGAGAGGCGACTGGAGACACACAGCGAAGGCGGTGGGCGTGGGGAGATACACTCGCCAAGATCAGAAGGTACCTGGGGACACGCCTACACGTGGGGGAGGGATAAAAGAGAGAACCCCAGGGACCTACGCTCCACAAGCAAAAGCCGCAACTCCAGCGGTGAGAAGCCCCCTCCTCCCTTCTGATCAGGAAACTGCTTGGAGACGGGGTACAGTAATGTTGCACCAGAAAGCTGGCTCAGCAGGGACCGCAGGCCTCTGTTCCTGGGTTGCTGCAGCTGACTTCACTCTGAGCTCTCGGTCTGGAGCTCCCAGTCTACACAGGGATCGGTTTCACTGCAACTGCACCCACATCGCACCTTGCACTGCTGTGGAGGGAGCTGGGAGAGCTGCTGCTGAGAGCCAAGCGCACCACCACCCCACCATGGGAGAATTCAAACGGAGCTGGAGCGGATGCTACTCAGGAGGTCACAACAGTAGCAGGCCCAGCAGGAGCTGAGTGAGGAGAGAGCCCCACCCAGCCATCCAGCGGCCCAGCCCAGGCAGCCATGGCCGCTGACCAGCGGAATAAGCCCCCTGACCCCGCGCAACTGAACTGAGGTCAACGTCGCAGTGGACCTGCCCACCCCGGTAGCCCCACGCTCCAACTGGTGGAGCAAACCCTGCCACTCGCACACCACCGTCTCCCCGCCAACTCCCGTCCGTCCCCATAACCTGCACTGCCGCAGGCCATGCCCCTAACCCTGCGTGCCCACTGGCGGGCCATGCACCCGGAGAACCCAATGCCATGTGGCAGTCTACACTCCCTGATTTTGTGAGCCAGCCAGTAGACCGTTCCCCTGACCCCGGCCCTGAGTACCTCATCCTGGGCCATGTCCCTACAGATCTGCATGCCCTGCTGTAGTCCAGGTCTTCTGCTATTGTGTGCTGGCTAGCAGACCACCCCTCCCCCCCACCGCAGCCCTGTTGATGTGAAGGTCCCTGTCCCCACACGCCAATGGTGGGCCACATCCTTTGGTTTTGCTCCTTGGCTGTCAGGCCACACCCCAGCAGCTTCGCACAACAAAACATCTGTGGTAGGCTCTCCAGCATATACCCGCTAGCCAAAAGCCACGCCCGATCACATACTGCCACTACAACTAGACCTGGGTGAAGCACAGGCCCACAGCCCTGACAACTGCGGCCACCACCTAGATAGCTTCACCAAGCAGCCACTGCCACTGCCACAGGGAAACGGGGCAGAGCAATCTCTTGCAACACCTGCCTTTGTGGAGAGGGACTCAATCAGCCCCCTGCCGAGCTTCCGACAGCACCTTAGGGACCAACCACTCCACAAGAAGTTGCCCCCCAGCACCGGCTTGAACTGTGACAACCACAGGGGAAAAAGACAATGTAGAACAGCTACATTACAATATCTCAGTGCATCTGCCTCTCTCCTACCAAATCGATCTTCTGGAATAGGACACAAAACCACCACCCAGGGACCTCTCCTTCTTCTCACTAAATACGAGAATTCCCAGCAAAGGAGAACAGGAGCACTTCCAACCTATCTGCCCTGAACTGAGAGAAAAAGTTTCAAATGAGAGGAAACCAGCAAAAGAACTGGCAACATGAAAAAACAAGCTAGTTCAGCACCCCCAGAGGAATAAAACAGACCCACAGCAATGGACCCCAACCAAAAAGAAACTGTTGAAATGTCAGAAACGTGATTTGCAATATGGCTGGCAATAAAATGAATGGAATTGTCCAGAAAGTTGAAAGCCAATACAAAGAAGCTAAAAAAATATTTCAGGAGATGAATGAAAAATATGAGAAAGTCACTAAAGAGATAGACAACATAAAAAAGGATGTAACTAAACTTACAGAAATGAG
>NW_012155007.1:162672-181201 GCF_000956105.1 Propithecus coquereli | reverse complement strand
CAGAGTGAATGGGGAAAAGTTGAAAGCACTCCCCCACAAAGAACTAAAACAAGACAAGCATGCCCACTGTTACCACTTCCATTCAACATAGCACTAGAAGTCCAAGCCAGAACAAGCAGGCAAAAGGAAGAAATAAAAGGCATTCAGATCAGGAAAGAGGATGTCAAACTACCCCCGTTTGCCGATGGTATCATTCTGTATCTTGAAAACCCTCCAGACCGCACCAAAAGACTCCTAGAATTGATAAATAAATTCAGCAAAATCTAGGGGTTACAAAATCAATGTACACAAATCAGCATTTTTCTACACTAATAAAGTCAAACTGAGAGTCAAATCAAGAACTCAATACCATTTATAATAGCCACAAAGACAATAAAATACCTAGGAATATACTTAACAAAGGAGGTGAAAGATCTCTACAAGGAGAACTACAAAATATTGATGAAAGAAATCATATGACACAAACAATTAGAAAAGCATTCCATGCTCATGCATTAGAAGTGTCAACACTGTTAAAATGTCCATTCTACTCAAAGTGATTTACAGATTCAATGCAATTCCCATGAAAATACCAACATCTTACTTCAAAGATCTAAAAAAAAAAAATAATCCTAAACTTCATTTGGAACCAAAAAAGATCCCAAATAGTCAAAGCAATCTTAAGCAAAAAAGAAAAAATCTGTAAGCATCACATTACCTGGCTTCCAATTATCCTACAAGGCTACAGTACCCAAAATAACATGGTACTGGCATAAAAATAGAGACATAGACCAATGGAATAGAATAGAGAATCCAGAACTAAAACCATATAGCTGTGACCCTATAATCTTCAATAAAGCAGAAAAAAACACACACTGGGGAAAGGATGCCCTATTCAATAAATGGTGCTGAAAAAATTGGATAGGCACATGCAGAAGAATGAAACTGAATCCCTATCTCTCACCACACACAAAAATTAACTCAAGATGGATTAAAGACTTAAAAGTAAGGCATGAAACCCTAAAAATTCTAGAAGAAAATGTAGGGAAAACTCTTCTAGACATTGACCTAGTCAAAGAATTTATGACTAAGACCCCAAAGGCAAATACAGCAGCAACAAAAATAAATATCTCTCCTATTTAATTAAAAAGTTTTGGCACACCAAAGGAAATAATCAACAGAGTGATCTGGATGATCTGGCAACCTACAAAATAGGAGACAATATTTGTAAACTATATATCCAACAAAGGACTAATTTCCAGAATCTACAAAGAACTCAAACAAATCAGCAAGAAAATACCAAATAGTCCCACCAAAAAGTGGGCAAAAGACATGAACAGAATTTTTTCAAAAGAAGACAGGCAAATGGCCAACAGACATATGAAAAAATGTTCAACATCACTAATCATCAGGGAAATGCAAACTAAAACCACAATGACATATCACTTTATCCCTGTCAGAATGACCATTCTTAAAAAGTAAGAAAACAATAGATGCTGGTGTGGATGCAGAGAAAAAGGTACATATATACGCTGTTGGTGGGACTGCAGATTCGTACAACCTCTATGGAAAACCATATGGAGTTCCTCAAAGAGCTAGAAGTAGACCTACCATTCCATGCAGCAATCCCACTACTGGACATCTACCCAAAGGAAAAGAAATCATTTTATCAAAAAGACACCTGCACTTAAATGTTTATCACAGTACAATTCACAATTGCAACGACAGGGACTCAACCTAAGTGTCCATCAATACATGAGGAGATAAAGAAAACACAATATATAACACTATATACCATGGAATACTACTCAGCCACAAAAAGGAGTAAAATAACATCACTCGCAGTAACTTAGATGGAAATGGAGACCATTATCCTAAGTGAAGTATCTCAGGAGTGGAAAAATAAATACCACATGTTCTCACTAATAAGTTGGAGCTAAATGATGGGTACACATGGATATAAAAAGATGTAAAGGACGTTGGAAACTAAGAAGGGAGGGAGGTGGAATGGGGGGTGAGGGATAGACACTTATCTATTGGTTGAGCACTGTCCTGGCAGGCATACTAAAAGCCCCAACTTCAGCATTATGGATATATCTATGTAACAAAAACTTTTGTACCCCCTTAATATTTCAAAATAAGTAAGCAAGTAAATAAATAAATAAAATTCTCCAACTCTCCAAACTAGGGTTGTTTCAAATATGATATAAATATATTAAAATATTAATTGGTATCTCAAATTCAAATTTAAAAAATAAATAAAAATAAATCCTACTTTTAAATGCCACCAATATTCTAGGCTATATAACAGCTAGTAACCAAAGATAGTTTCAGGGAACTTTTAAATGAGTTGCAGACGACTGATGGCATAGGATTCTAGAATATTCAAATGAACAACATTGGCAACTCCTTGAGGGCCCTGGAAGTTAATATTTTTGTAATGTTCCAACTAACTAGGACCTATGAAATCAAAGTAAATTTTGTTAACAGGGAGGACACCTTGAAATAACAGTATCTGAGATGAACAATTTTAATTCATCTCAAAATCTCTGCATGTGATAATATACATGGGGCAATGAGGGTTTGGGATCATTGTTTCCAGAATCTAAGTACCAGAAAGTAGTCTGTTCTGTATTAGCCTAGATTAGAAGAGTGGCTTAAGAATCCCAGGAAGCATACACCTCTCTAGACTTCTCCTCTCAAGCCTTCATGTACAGCAGTTGGAAAGACTTAATACCATCACCAGCAGCTTTTAACCTCATTCAGTCTTCACTTCCAATACTCCCTGCTTCCTAAAGTCTAAAGCTTATATTTAATAATTTCTAAGAAAATCCATACTCCTTTAGTGTAGAAGAATGGAGTAAGCAAATAAAGCCACTTTGTGTTTTCAAAGCATTTTTTTAAAAAAAACCAAAACACAAAGGCAAACAACTTAACAAACTTACTTTCAAAAACACACTGATTTTGAAAAGAAACGATTTGACATTCTGCAAGATGCTAACTGATCTTTGGGACCTAGCTGAGTCTTATCAGAATGTAACCATCTATTTAACCATGGTAACACATTTTAATTTAACAAACACATAACACTATGTGCCAGCTGCATCATAGAATGCATCTATGCATTCTATGCATCATAGAATATTACCTCATTTAACCTCTGTAACAATTTTAATAAAGTAGGTGGTATTATTATCTCTGTACTAGTGATGAAGAAACTGAGTGCAGTTTCTCAAGATCACACAGCAATTAAGTAGCAGAGCCAGGATTCAAACCAGACAGTTTGACTTCAAACTCTATGCTCTTAACCACCCTACTACAGGAATCTTGGCCAGAAATTAACACAAGTAGGCAAAGTATTGATACAGAAGCTGCTTCCTCCAACTGATAGGACAAAATCTGGACACCTAATAATATGGCCTCCAAGGCCACTGAGATGAGCACTGATTCCAACTGGGTGCTCAGACATTTTGACTTTAGATTCCTTGCCTCCAGGCAACCTTGCCCACTCCCATACTCAGAGCATGCTGTTCTTCGAACTCTTTACCTTTGTCCTTGCCTCTTCTCTGTCAGAAAAGCCCTCTCTCCTCATTGGAACTGGAGACCATTATCCTAAGTGAAGTAAGACCCCGAAGGCTTACTTCTAATCTCCATGTATTCCTTAGGTCTCTCCTCAGGAACTGCTTGTCCCTGGAGTCTTCCCTGATCACCGCCCCAGGCCCTTGCCCCATGACAGGTGTGTGTGAAGTGCTCCTCTTACAATCTCCCAGAGCAGCCTCTGCATGTCTATCACAGTGTGATATTTACTCTATCTCCCGTTGGCTGTGTGCCTTAGCCATCTTCATAATCTGTGTACACAGTTGGCAATCCTGTACCAGTGGGAGTATAATTATAGGACTGAATTTAGACACATCTGGATGGTGGCAGGTAAAAAAATAACAGATAGGAAACCCTAGAATAGAATTCCCTGGGAGCTAAGGGCAAAAGTGGGTAGATCAAGCAGTCCCAAAGGGCTCTTCTTTTAGTACCTTTATTGATTAGTGAAAATACATAATCCTCATGCTAATCCAGAAGCTATTCAAATAGGATATCATATTAAAGGAGATTAAGAAAAATCAGTACTAGGAAAAAATGCAGCTACACACTCCATTTATAAGTGTATACATGACAAATTAAGCCCCAAACATGACAAATACGGCCCTAAACAAATGTTAAAACAAATCTCCATAGAATAAATTCATTTAGGGTTTATTAAGTGCCAACTGTATGTGCCAGATGCTGTTACACCAGCGGGATGCAAAGATGAGTAAGATGTAAGATGTGGTTCCTAGATGTGAGGAACTCACAGCCTATGGGGTATGACAGACACACAAACAGATCACTGCCACTTAAGGAGGTCTGCATTATAACACCAACAGAAACTGAGTGTACGGAAGGCACAGAGGAGGCAGGATCTAACCACAAAAGTAGTAGATTTGATTCTAACATTATAAGAATGGCCTGCAAGAAGAAAACGAATCACAGGAAACTTGCCATTCTGAAAACAGAACTCAATACATGTAAAATTTTGAAAGAAAACCAAGTTGAGCGTTCACCAGACACAGAAGTTGAAATGATGGTACAACAAATCCCTTGCTTTCCTGAGGAAAAAAAAAAACTGAGGAGACACAAGCAAGCAGGTGCTTTCTTCAGAAGAAGAAAAACTTAAATAACACAATATACGAGACTTCAAACCTTCCAACTCACCATCAAAAAGCAGTGGTGGCAAGGGGACAATAGACTTTATTGAAACCATTAGAAAAATAAGTGTTTTAGTAACAAAAATAACATTTTAATGTGCTTAACAGAATACACACTGGCAGCTAGTGGCGGGAAGGCTCTAGGGATGCAGCCCAGTTCCTCAGTTAAATAGAATGCCCCAGGGACGACTCTGTGAACGTCTGAAGCACTCAACTCTTGGAGATTGTTTTCCTTTAGACAAATAGGCAAGTCCCTAACTTCACTTGGTTGTTATGTAAAACACCATACAAAAACTATGCTTGATCTTCTGTGCAAAACCAGAGGATACTGTGAGAAAAAGAAGGACCACCAAAGGGGGGTCACATACATTCTTTTTCTAAAGAGTAAGAATTAGCTTTGCTAATAAAACTTGGTAAACATTAATGGAATCTCAGGTATTGAAGAGAAAAGAAGGGAGACTAATACTAACTGAAAGCTTACTCTAACATTCAAGTACTTTTACATATATTATTTAATCCTTTCCATCTCTCATCCTGGGTTTTTTTTTTCCTTTTCTTTTAAACAAATAAGAAAGCTAAAGCTCTAAAAGAACAAGAAACTTAGTCCTCCTACCATCACACAGCACTTGTGAACTTTCTACTACACCTCATTATCTTAAACGAGGTTGATGCTACATAAATGCACAGATGCATAGAGTTATACACCCTATATAATTGAAGTGGTTTTATTATTAAGTGAACCCAAGTTTGTAAAAACTACAATTAGCATATAATATAATGAGCACATGATTTATTGAATTTGTTTTTGCTATTAATATTTAAAATCTTCTTGGAGATACATAACATGAAGACAGCTTCATGTACTGAAGTTGATAAATTAACATATTAGAAACTTTCTTCCTATCTTTTTACCGTAGTAGCCATAAGGTCTTAGAATATTTTGTCACCTCAGGATATTCTACTTAATCTTTATAAAAGGAGATTCCTCCAAATCTGTCAGTAGGGTCCCTGAAGATTTATATTCTAGTTTGAATATATTCACTTTCTGCAATAAAAACTCCAATGAGAAAATGTCTTAAATAGCAATGATATGATGAAAAGGGACACTTTTGCCAGCAGCAGATCTATCTTTAGTGCAGTTGTCTCGGCATCCCCAGCCGGAAGGAGTTCACATTGTCAGTGCCATGACACACACTTCTTGAAAGTATTCCTTAATATTTCATCTATTCCCTTCTAAACTCTTTAGAATTTAGGTAGGTAAAAAAATATCAAGATATTTGCTTTTAAAACAAATTGGTAAAAAGCACACATTATTGGACTCAATATGTGGTATGTATTGCTCGGAAGAATTACTGGTACTTGCACTGAGCAACAAGTTTGATAACCAGCCTCTCCCACTAATGTCTAAACATGTGAGATCAGATGCTCTTTTTCTCAATGTCTAGAGTTGTTAGGTTCCATGGATGGTCAGAAACACATGGATTATGTAATATATACAGTTCAATTTAATATGAGACAAAGCACAGTAAACATCTTACAGATTTTCAAGGTACAAGGCAACTTCCTTTAAGGACCGTCCAGCATCTCCTAGGGCTTACAGGACACTAAGAAGTCTACTAAAAAGAGTCATTAGCAATGGGCCCTACTGCTTATGACACACGAGCAATTTCTTACAAAAAGTATGTTAACTTTTTGCCTCCTGAGGAACATGTTTACCACCTTTGTATCCTATCTTTCTCATCTTGAAAATGACTGGGTAAGTATCAGATACTTTAATAACCATTCACATTGTAAAATTATATCATTCCATAATTTTATGAATAACAGAAATGGAAGAGACTCTATAAATCAAACAACAGGAATGGAATAACTACCTCTTATTGAGTGCTTACTATGATAGACATTGTGCTAAGTGCTTTATATTCATTAGATAATTTAATCCTAACAACAACCCATACAACGTAGATATTATTACCCCTGTTTCAGAAATAAAGAAATAAAAGGTCAGAGAAATTAAGTAAATTGGCCTAAGGGACACAAAATAAGAGGTAGTACTGACATTTGAACCCATTTTTGCCTTACTCTGACACCACAATTAAGAGTACTGCAACCCAAAAAAGTATGCATACTACTTGATTAAAGTAGCTACACATTGTGTGAACCCAAGGCTACAAAAGATGACACTTGTAGATAAACCAAAGTTGTACATGAGTAGTAAATACTTCAAATAATATATTCCATATTTAACACTGTATCATTTAAAAACCCATAGGCTACACAAATATTAAATTACCCCTACACCCAACTTTCTAGAAATTAAAAATAATTAGAAACTTTGAGTTATAAAATATCTAACAATGTAAAAATATTTTATAATATGCATCAAATAATGGTTTTATTGCAATATTAGGTCTTCTTCAATTTTAAAAAACCACAGATTGATTCATCATGATTTATTCCATTGAGTTTCAAAATACCTAATGCAAATATTAAATCCTAATTTGTAATACGATGTATCTAATATATACCCAATGGTTTTTATTTTACAAAGCATCATTGTAATTCAATACATTGAATATTTAAAGAATACTTACAAGGTTATACAGAGATATAAAGAGGATAGAAATAAAACTCTAGCTATTCAAAATTACAGTATAATTTATGTGTCACTTTGGACATACTCGATAGTATTAATTATGCTACTGGGATGGTGTAAAACACAAGTATTCGTGCCAGGGCATCAGGCCACACCTATGTACTTTTTTGCAATATACTTCATATGAGTCCAGCTCTTGGAAAATCTGAGTAGCAGGGGGAAATTGTCTTGCCACTTTTCCACTCTTTTTGGGGTTTTCCAATCTACTTCCTGCTTCTTTGTCACACTCCCTCAAAGGCTCTGAGATATGTAACATGCTTCATCATTTCTAGATAATGTAACAATTAAATTTACATTGTTTGAGATCTTTGAACATTAATATGCTTTTCCTTAAGATGGTAACTTTCTGGAGAGGAATAACTAAAAAAAATGAGAATTTCAGGTTTCTGGGCAATTTCTGGGGGAAATAACGGTTTGCAGTTTCTGTGACCCTTGAATGTACTAAGTAAGCTAGCCTCCCTTTCCACCCTCTCTTCCCATTTCAGTGCAATGGTGGATACCAAAATTGGGCATGGAGGTGCCCATGGTGAGTAGACTGTTTGAAGCCATGGGAACCAGAGCTGGGAGACTTAATAAGGAGTCAAACAGGGCTTGATGAAAGATCTTTGTTTGCCAAGTTCTGTGAAAGAAGATCTAGTACAGTAAGTAGGTTTCCAAGTTATTAGGGTTTGTGTATATCTTGAAGAATGCTGGGAAGGCCGAGTCTTCCCTTTAATAAAAGTAGTCATCAGGCTAAGATTAATATTAGAAATATCCCTTAGCTGGGTAGAAACTCGTAAAGACAAGATGATCAAACTTAAGTAGTTAGATTTAATAGTTACCCAACATAATGTTCCAAGAGAAAAACTGAAAAGAGTTGTTCCAAGAAATTCAAATAATATAATCTTCTTCTGTCATTGCCAAGTTTCTGTCAGAATTATACAAGTGACCTGACTAATAAGTTCTTTTTAGAACTACGAAGCAATTGCATGAAATACAAATTGGGAAATGTAGAGTCAACAATTCCTTCTACTCAACTTCATTTGGGAATGGATGCTACTCTCCCCCGCCACACCAAATACAGGCCATTCTTTTTTATACGAAGTGAAAATGAACATATATTCAGAGTTCAAATGGTTTTACTGCCTAAAGTAACATCTTAGACACTAGATCAAAATGAATTATCTTACTATCAATTGAAAAGGCTAATATAACTTAGAGAGATAGATGGAAAAAATTGACAAAGGTGATAAATCTTGAGTCTAAAGGTCTTGGAGAGATTTCATCAAAACAAGCAATATCAGAGAGAAAAAATGCTTTCAAATGGAATATAATATTTAAAAACTTGTGAATGTGGATGCATATGATCAACAAACTTCTTTCCATATCCTCTCAGAGAAGTCTGAAGTAATGGAAATGTATACATTAATGAGAAAATACCTATGAGCTATGCTGGCTAGTCACATGAAAGCTGTACTATCCAGACAATTATAAAAATCCCTGGTATAAAATATGGCATATGTATACAATGGAATACTACTCAATTGTAAGAAATGATGGTGATCTAGCACCTCTTATATTCTCCTGGATAGAGCCTGAGCCTATCCTCCTAAGTGAGGTATCACAAGAATGGAAGAATAGGCACCACATGTACTCACCAACAAATTGGCACTGACTGATCAACCTAAGGTGCTCACACAGTAGTAATATTCTTTGGGGGTATGGGGATTGGAGGTGGGTAAACTCACAACTAATGGACACGGTGAGCATTGTAGGGGGGGGAAGGGCACATCTCAAATCATGGTTGGGATGTGGCAAAGTCATAAAGTCATAACATGTAACCAAAATATTTGTACCCCCATAATTTCCTGAAACAAAAAAAATTAAAAAAAAAATCCCTGGTAGTGTGTGTACTCTATTACTTAAGCTGATTTCCCTTCTGGGGCCTCATGTTTGTCTTGGAAAACATGCAAACAAAGGAGTCACGTGCAAGATCCATCATGAACTGTAGAAAGGGGGCTTGAAGCCCAGGAGAGTGTTTTTTCCCTATTCCTAATGGGTATCCTCAAGCTGGGTATTTCCATCTCACAATTAAAATGGCAATCACTGTCTGCATTTCATCATTCTTTAAAGTGATTTCTTTTCAGTCTGGGTTTTAAAGCATCTCAGAAAAGAGTGTACTGTTTAATTAGCCAGCCTTGCTTCCTTTGTGGGATCAAAATTGTTATAAGTAGATCAGCAGATGATGCCACGGATGCAACAGACAAGTTCTAAACAACTAAATGCTGGCCCTGCATCATAACCAGAAAACCCACTACTCAGATCCCCTCTGGATGTCCAACACAACATGAATTGACAAGTGGAATTTCATTTTCTTTTATTGATAATTCTCTACTTTCTAGATATGAAAGATTATTTTGGTATGACAAAAATAGGATGAAACGTTCAGAAGAAGACTGGACAGGCACTGAGACTAGGTGTCAAATTTTCAAAAACATTCTTTAATGGCCTCATGAAATAACCATATTTCCTAAAATGCAGAATGAGGAAAGGCTCTATAATATTCATAGTAATGCATAGTAGGAAATCATTATAAGCTAAATGAGAGCTCTAATGAAGAATATGGAGAAAATCAGGTGTCATTTGATTTTCTATCTCAACATTAGAAAGTCTCATTTAGGAATCAATTCTCAGCACCATCTGTATAAGACAATCTTAATTTGGCATAACATTATTCTATCTGTTATACACCTGCTTGTTCTCTGGACTATGAAAGAAAAATAGCAACTTTTCAACCATAATAAACCTCATATCTTTTAAATTAGTGTATCTATTGAAATGAAAAATAAAAATCAGCTTTATGCCAATAGGATTTCAAATACTTCAGAGAATAAGGCACGGAGTTCAAAATTACTTTGGTCATTTTCAATTATTCAAAAAAAAAGACAAATGTGCTTTCGCAGGGAACCTTCTAGAAAAGTCATTATGATAAAATGGAAATGGAAATACATTACATGAAGACACAGGAAGATTCAATCTCATCACAGTAATAAGATTCAAACGTCCACATTTCTGGATATCAGCTGAAGACAGCATCAATTAATCTTTTTTTCATGAACCTTAATTTTCAGTCTCTCATGCTTATCAATGTTTAAAGAACACATGAAACTCAAATAAAAAATGAAATTTAGACTGTTAGGGTCATTTAAAAAAATTCAGTTGTCAGTCTGTAAACCACTGAGAATGATAAAATCTGTATAAATTCTGTTTTCAACTCAACTGTGATAGCCCAAACCCACTATAATTCGTAGTGAATGGTCTGTAAAGACGGAAAAAATTAACCACCCTTCCAAAAAACATTCTAACCAGTTTCTAACATAGCAATTATCATGTTCTAGAAATTGGTTGCTATGCCTTTAATCATCATAAATATTTATAACAAGGCCAATATCCTCAGGCTTTTGATTCTGGTTTTAAATTGCCCTCCAATTAATTGCTAAAATTACCCATTTGTCAAAAATTGATATTATACTTAGAAACAAACCATTAGTTAATAGTGAGTATTTATTTCAGAATGCCATATTGATAATAGACACATTCTGTAGGCAATTAAAGTAGCAAAGTGATTCTAGAAATTTAGTTAACATTGACATTTTTTTCTGAGTGTATTCTAGTACTTGCAAAGAATATACATGAAGAAAGATAAAAGTTTCACAGATGTTTTGCAGGGAATTAGTACAAAATTGCCTTAGAATATTCCATGTTTTACTGTGATCAGGAGCTATGAGCTGCTCCAATTGTTCTTTGTTCCCCTTCGTTCTTCCATGATTCATTACCATTGTAATGCCTAAAATTCTACCCAAATCTAACTAAGGAACAATCTCCTCAATTCTTAAGTGCATGATATCCACATTTTTAGAATAAACAAGTACATATGCAATATAAATGAAGAAAAATATGTACATTTTTAGAAAAAAGATAAGTATTTAAAATGTTTCTATATATTTTCATGCTGCACAGCAATGAAACTAAAAGTCAAAATTGCCAAATTTTGAAGCAAAAGAATTTGATTACTGTGCTTTCCTTTTGTTCACCATAATAAAAATTCAGTTATTTATTACATTGTGAACATCTGATGACCTATGAAATATTTAGGCAAACACACAGCTTCAGAGTTATTAAAAGGATATGCTCTTTTAAAGATAATAGCTTATCTCACCTGGTTTTCACATCTCCTTAAATTTATAAAGAACTATTACAGTTTCTTATTTTAGCTCAACTGTTTATGTTTAAAATTTTTTTGTCATTTTCTTTTTCAACAACCTAAAATGATGGAAAGATCAACTGTTTTTCAAAATTAATATCCAGCACAGCATTATGAACAGCTGTTAATTTGGTAAATATTACTCTTATGTTCTTCATTTTGTATTCATAAATTTAAGTGACAATAAATACCACCACATGAAAAAAATATGTTAATGCATCAAATAGAAATACCCAGGGGACATGTGTCCTTATGTCATAGTCAGAATTCTTTGAGAATAATTTCACCTGCAGTGCAGATCCCAAAAGTAACCCTGGAGGAGTTAGACAAACAGGGAGGAAAAGCCAGTGCATAATTAAGTGAGTGGCCTCCCATGGAAACCAACATGATAATAAGGGTTGTCTGCTTCCATGCACTGCAATTCAGATGCCAAAACAGAAGGCATTACTAAGCTGCTTCTATTTTTTAACTTTCCATGCCCTCAGAGAAAGTATCACTGTTATCTTCAATATGAAAATGATAGCAGACCTATGTGAATGAGTGCTTATAAAGCCACAAATCATCAAGCTAATTACAGTAATTTAATGTATTAATCATGTGCTATGGGGCAAAGAACATTGGACAAAGAGTCCAAAAGCCCTTTACCATGTTCCATCATTTCAATGATCCTGATGTTTATTTTCTATGAAATGTGGGGGCTGGAATGGACCACTGCTCTGGGATGCTGATACTGCAATGCATTTGGCTACAGCAGAATCACTTAAAGAGGCGTTTTTGTTTGTTTTATTTTTAATTATATCAAAATTCAATGCTTAAATGATTATGATCATGTAAATGTCATTTACAGATGAGCCACAAAGTTTACTGTGAATCCCCTTCCACCCCCACACAAAAATTCATTTTTCCTGGTGTTAGTAATTATCTAGTTCTTTTGTTTGTTGGTTTGTTTTCCTTTGTTTTCATTTTCTTTGTGTTTATAACTCAACTCCAAACTCTATTCCCATCTTGTAAATCTACTCGAACATATTAGGCACTCTATCTAACAATTTTATTGTCTTTATGAAATCTCTCCTGGAGACTTCTGACCTGTATGGACAAGTGAGTTACTTTCCCAGACTGATGCATAATTGTCATCCTAGGATTCTCTTCGTCAGTGCCCAGGGGATTTCCTTCACCTCTCTTCTGAGGTGCACTCTGTTACCTCGTTTCTTTATCTTCTCTTCTTTGGTATGTTATATTTCCTGAGTTTTAGTGGAGTACATCCTCAAGTAGCTTCCTGAGAAAGGATGTGAGATAGGCAAAAGTTTCAATTCCTCGCACACCTGAAAATAATTCTTTTACCCTCACACTTCATTGATAGTTTGTATAGAATTCTGGGTGGGCGATACTTTCACGTCTGAATTTTCAGTTGTCCCATTGCCATTTCCCTTCCAGTGTTGCTGCTGAAAAGTCTAATGCATCGCAACTCTTGATGTTGTGTAGTAAATCCTCTTTACTTTCTGTAAAATTTTTCTTTGAACAAGTGTTCTCAAATTTTGCAATAATGGCCATTATTGTCAGTCTATTTTATTAAATGTTCTAGGCATTAATCAAAAAATTTACAACCTGTACATGTGAAAAAAGTATAGTTTGATGATTATTACTTTAATGAGTCCCTCCTCTCTTTTTCCCTCCAATTATTCAGATATTGAATCCCATGGACTGGGTCTCTAATTTTTTGATACTTTCCCACTTTTCATCTTTGTACTTTTGCTCTATTTTCTGGCAAATTTCTTCAACTTTATCTTCAATTATTTTATTGTCATGTTTAATTTGTTACATTTTTAATTTCCAAGAGCTCTTTTTTTTCCCACTAACTTCTGCTTCTTAAAAATAACACAGCATTCTTGTTTTACGGATGCACTTTCTTTACCTCTCAGAGATCATTAATGGTATATTTTTTAAAAGTTACCTTCTCTATCTTACTCTATTCAATCAGTGAAAGCAACTTGGCTTCATCCAAGTTACTTATTTGTCAACTGGGGTATTCCCTGTAAAGTCACCTGGATTCCTGAGGTCTGTTCTCTTGGACTGATGAGATCCTTCACAGAATACTCTTACAATCTTCTACTTCGAGGCAGGACACTGAAGCACCCTAATCCTGGCCCTGTCTCCCACGCCGTCCATTTTCCCTCCCCAGCCTGCCCAGCTCCCCTCTTATTCTGAGTCATGCTCCAGCCCCTGATGGAACAGTGAGGAGCAGTGGAGGCCAGCAGGCTGCAGGGCTGTGGAAAAGCAAGAGGCCAGGATCGCTGGTAAGTGTACATGTCCTCCAAGCTGCGGAGTGAGCAGCAGGGCCGCAGGAACAGAAAGGGGACACTGTGGGTCATGGGAGGTGCCTGAGCTCCCATCCCAGGGTCTGAACAGATGCCCACGTTTCCTACTTAAAGAGATCTTTTTTTAGTATAATTTTTTATCAATACATAATATTTGTACATATGTATGGGGATATGTGGTATTCTGATACAGTCATGCAATGTTAATGATCGAATCAGGTTATTTAGAATACATATCACCTCAAAGATTTATCATTTCTTTGTGTTGGGAACATTTCATCTCTTTTAGTAATTTTGAAATATATACAATGTATTGTTGTTAACTACAGTTGCCCTCTTCTGCTATCAAACACTAGAACTTATTCCTTCTATCTAACTGTATGTTTGTACTTATTAACTAAGCTTTTTTCTCCCACCCATCCCTTCCCGGCCTCTGGTAACTATCATTCTACTCTTTACCTCCACGAGATCAACTTTTGTAGCTTCAATCTATGAATGAGAACATATGATATATCTTTCTTTTCCGTGTCTGGCTTATTTCACTTAGCGTAATGACCTCTAATTCCAACCATGTTGCTGCAAATAACAGGATTTCATTA
Source organism: Propithecus coquereli (assembly GCF_000956105.1). NCBI lineage: Eukaryota > Metazoa > Chordata > Mammalia > Primates > Indriidae > Propithecus > Propithecus coquereli. The sequence continues at coordinate 166,670 of NW_012155007.1, read as the reverse complement.
TTTTTTATGGCTGAATAATAATCCATTGTATACAAATACCACATTTTCTTTATCCATTCATCCATTGATGGACACTTAAGTTGATTCCATATCTTGGCTACTGTGAATAGTGCTGAGATAAACATACAAGTGTTTTTCTTTTTTATATAATGATGTCTTTTCCTCTGAGTAGACATCTAGTAGTAGCATTGCCGGATGAAATGGTAGCTCTATTTTTAGTTTTTTGACAAATCTCCATACTGATATCCATAGTGGATATCAGTTACAACAACAGCGTATAAGAGTTTCCTTTTTTCCACATCCTCCCCAGCATTTATTTTTTGTCTTTGTGATAATAGCCATTCAAACTAGGATAAGATGTATCTCATTGTGGTTTTGACTTGCATTTCCCTGATAATTAGTGATGTTCAGCATTTTTTTTATATACCTGTTGACTACTTGTATCTCTTCTTTTGAGAAATGTCTATTTGGATCCTTTGCCCACTTTTTATTAATAACGGGACCATTTGTTTGTTTGTTTGTTTGTTTTTTTGCTATTGAGTTGTTTGAGTTCCTTGTATATTCTAGATATTAGTCCCTTGTCAGATGAATAGTTGGAAAATATTTTCTCTTATTCAACAGTGTATTGCTGTGCAGACAAATAGTTCCATTTGTCTATTTTTGGTTTTGTTGCCTGTGCTTTTGAGGTCTTAGCCATAAAATCTTTGCCTATACCAATGTCCTGGAGCATTTCCCCTATGTTTGCTTTTAGTAGTTTTATAGTTTTGGGTCTTATGTTTAAGCAATTTTGTGTTGATTTTTGTACATGGTGAGAGACAGGGATCATGTTCCATTCTTCTGCCTATGCATTTCCAGTTTTCCCAGCAGCATTTATGGAAGAGGGTGTCCTTTCCTCAATGTAAGTTCTTGGTGCCTTTGTCAAAAATCAGTTGGCTGTAAACATGTGGATTTATTTCTGGGTTCTATATTCTGTTCCATTGGTCTATATGTGTTTTTTATACCAATATTATGCTGTTTTAGTTGCTGTAGCTTTGTAGTATATTTTATAGTCAGTGTGATGCCTTTAGCTTTATTCTTTTTGCTCAGTATTGTTTCGGCTATCCAGGTTCTTCAGTGGTTCCAAATGAATTTTAAGATTGTTTTTCTACTTCTGTGAAGAATGTCATTGGTATTTTGATAGGAATTGCATAGAATCTGTAGATTGCTTTGGGTACTATGGTCATTTTAACAATATTAATTCTTCTGATTCATGATCTGGAATGTTTTTCCATTGGTTTGTGTCCTCTTCAATTTTTTTCATCAGTTTTTTGTAATTACCTTATATAGGCCTTTCACCTCCTTGGTTAAATTTATTCCTGGGTATTTTATTTTAATTTTTGTAGTTATTGTAAATGAGATTGCTTTCTTTATTTCTTTTTCAGGTAGTTCATTATCGGTGTATAAAAATGCTACTGATTTTTGTATGTTGATTTTGTATCCTACAACTTTACTAAATTCATTTATCAATTTTAAGAGTTTTTTGGTGGAGTCTTTAGGTTTTTCTACATATAAGATCACGTCTTCTGTAAGGAAAAACAATCTGACTTCCTGTTTTCCAATTTGGATGACTTTTATTTCCTTCTCTTGCCTGATTACTCTAGCTACAAAGTCCATTACTCTGTTGACTTTTAAACTTGATATATATTTTTAAAACTTCACAGGTGACTTTATTGTGAAATCCTGTTTGAAGATCTCTTAGGTGATTATTGAGGTTTTCTTGTATCCTTAAAAGCTTCGGTCCCCAACCCCCAGGCCATGGCCCAGTACTGGTCTGTGGCCTGTTAGGAAATGGACTGAGTATCACCACCTGAGCACCATACCACACCCCACCCCCAACACCCCACTCCCCACCCCTGGTTTGTGGAAAAATTGTCTTCCATGAAACCAGTCCCTGGTGCCAAAAAAGGTTGGGGACCACTGCTTAAACACACCAAGAATTGAGAATACCTAGGGCATTTTGGAAAATTCTCAAGAAATCAAAGATTTCACTAGCTATGAGGAAAGGACACCTATACATCAATATATTTTGCTACTTTTCAGTTATGAAAAAATATAAGAGTTAAATCACATCACATTCTTTTAGAAACAAAAATGTAGTAGGGCATCAATCTGTGACCATGTTAAACTACTTCCAAGTGGGAATAATTTCTGTTGTATATAACTAATACTTAGGCTCACTGCAGGTGTCACATATAATTCCTGTGCCATTATTTCTATACTGACTACACATCTCATTCAACATTGTGCTTCTCATCACATCCTAGGAGGCACCAACACTTTCAGTATTAAACCTTGTTTATTGCCACAGTGCAACCTGGACTTAGAATGGGTAGCAAACACTAAGCATTTGAAGTATGATGAATAGTCAAAGATGAAAGAAAAGTATATGAAGCTTGGATAAGAGCTGCTGAAATACAGCTTCAAGGAGTACAGCATAGTTACTTAAAGACAGCAACCTGGAGACCCATATCCCCATGACCACTACAAAATAAGGAAAAATAAAATATAATGGAAGATGCAGAATGTACAGTAAAAATGGGACAAAAATCACAAATGACACTGGCCTAGGGACAGAGAACACAGTGATGCTTTGTAGGATGAGCCTTTTTTCTTTGTTTCACCAACAAAATTTTACACTAACACTTGCCCATAACTAATGACACACAGAGGGGTGGGAAGAAAACTGAACAGGGATAATAAAAGTGCAGTGACATCATGACTCCTTGAAAAGGTTCAGTTAGTTCTTTAATCTCAATGCTACCACTAAACTTGAAATCCAGGAAGTCAAAGTTAGCTCAGAGGACCTGCTGATTTCCACTGTCGCAGGTGGCCTTCTCGGCTCCCCAGAGCCTCGCTAGCTGCACTCTCTACAGATTCCCAGGGGTGGAGTGGAAACAGGAAGGAGGATGTATTATATTATTGATTTTGAACCCAATCAATCATAAAAAGAGAATATGTGAATGTATAAATAGAGAATTTGTTTGCTTTTTGTTTTTGTTTTTGTTTTTTTTTGAGATAGGGTCTCACTCTTTTGCATGGGGTAGAAAATACAGTGGTGTCATCATAACTCATTGCAACCTCAAATGCCTGGGCTCAAGTGATCCTCCTGCCTCAGCCTCCTGAGTAGCTGCGACTAAAGGCGAATGCCACCATGCCCAGCTAATTTTTCTATTTTTTTGTACAGATGGGGTCTCACTATGCTGCTCAGGTTGGTCTCAAACTCCTGGCCTCAAGTGATCCTCCTGCCTCAGCCTCCCAAAGTTTTGGGATTACAGATGTGAGCCACCACGCCTGGCCCCAAATTTAAGATTTTTAATGTAAAGAAAAATAAAATTATGTTAATGTTATGACACTAATATTTAGAGTTGGACTTGAACATGGACAAGATTAGTAAAACAAGTATTTTCATCTCTTAAAATTTCTTCTCTAATCTACCTTCTAAAAAACTATGTGAATGTATACAGATTTTTAAGAAAAATCAATAGTCAAAAAAATTTAAAGAAAGGAAATTTACTAGTAAAACAAAAACCACAATAAAAAGAAGGTATAGGGAAAAATCAACAAAGACTATACGTACCACAAGGATTCTATGATTTATTTAAAAAACAATGTTTTGTCAGAGTTCCTACAAACTCCTATACTTTTAAATTATACAATATAACTGACCACCATAAAAACCCTCATTGTTAATGTCACAAGTATTATAAAAACACCTATGACTTACTATGAAAAATAAAAACAACTCAATAGAAAAAACTTGAAATTATTTAAGAAGAAGCAATTTATAAAAGCAGAAATACAAATGCTCAGGAAACATCACTGTGTACCCCAAACTCAATCAATGCCACTAGCAGTCAAGCAATGCCAACGTAAAAGGCATTACATTTTTTCTCATCATAATGGCAAAAATTAAAATGACTGATTAGAGTCAATGATAGAGTAGAGGAAAACAATCTTCT
>NW_012155007.1:158099-159921 GCF_000956105.1 Propithecus coquereli | reverse complement strand
ATATCTGTGTATTAAAAGGAATACATGTCCATAATTTGTTAAGTGTCTGATTTCCTCTTCATTGAATATACATACATATACCTTAACTAAAAAAGACACACACAATTAACCAATCCAATTACAATTTCAATTATCTCGTATTTTCCAAGGGCAAATGCAAGTTACGGTTATTTATTTCATATGAAATGAAAATACTATAAATAGATTATGCTAGTAAAAATAATCTTTGGACTTATTTTTCATATCTATATTCACAAAAAAATAATTTTCAGGTTTCCATAACTCCCGAATATATTTGAGCAAATATACTTTAGAAATAGAAAAACTTTCAAAATTATAAATTATGACAAATGCATCCACAAATAAGTTAAAAAGAATATTCCTAGATAACATCTTATGCTGTTATTCTTTCAAATATGCCAAGTCCAATTTGCCCACAATTGCATATTTTTTCCTAATGCTTTTTCTGTTTATATTATAAACTACATAGAATTTTCAAAAAATATGTCCAGTTACTATTCACATTTTTCTTCTCTTATTAGAGTATACTATAACATTTGTAACACTGAAACATTTAACCATTCTGTGAAAGCCAATGAACATGATGAGCATTTGTGCCCCAATATCAGGCTTGAATTATTGAGGAATTACAAGCTTTATAATATATTCAAGAATCTTGCTATAGCCATTGTGACAACACTTCAGATTCCATTTTTGTTTTTTTATCACATGCCAGGTAGTAACTGCTCAGGACACAGAGCAGAAATTAGCCTTCATTCATTCGTCATGTACTTGTCGAGCACTTACTATGTTCCAGGCACTACATTAGTCATTAAAGACATCAAAGTGAATGAAACAGATGCTTATGGGGAAAAAAGACATGCTAGTAATACAGCTGTGCATTATTTTAAGAATAGTACTGGGTAATGCTCAAGGGCATAAGAAGGAGAACCTAACGTGGTCTAGAGATTTGAGAAAGGCCTTTGGAAAAAATTACTTCCATGAAAGACACCAGTAGAGGATGAAGGAAGTTAGCCAGATGAAGGGCAAACGGAAAGAAAATGGAACCTCAGAAATGCTCTTAGATACATTCTGAGACAAAATTGTCTTTATCTTGGACCATACCCAAGGTGTTTAGCTTCTAACTGATCAAACTCCATGAGGGCAGAAATTATGTTCTATTTGAAAATTATTGTCTCTCTGGTCCAGGCAAAATGTCAGACACAGAGAAAAAGAAACTAAATAAATACAGATGGGAACAGTTTTACATAATATAGGATAGCACATTAAAAACAAACCTAATATGATTATAATGAGTTCCATGGAGTTTTCCCTGAGTTACTCTATAAAAGTTTTATTTCATGTATTTAATGAAATGAAGAATGAATTCGGACCCCACACTGCCATTTTGTAACTTTATATTATTACCTTTCCCATTCTTTCAAATAGGAATAACACCCCCCTTGGAGAAGAAAAAAAACCAAAAACAAACAAAAACCACGAAAACGTTTGTTTTTGAAGACAGTACATGAGAAAGTATTTTTTACTTATAACGTGATATATAAAAATGAGGTATTACTTAAAATAATGTCCATTATACAGTAAGATTCATGAGGGCAAGAACTGTATTTAACAGATTAACTGCCATGTGAGTTGTATTTAACTCACACTAGTATTGAGCCCAGACCTCATGAAGCATATGTAACTCATGCCTCTTCACTTTGGAAGCCGTGAGGACTGTTTTTCATGTTGCATATAACTCACGCATAACAAACAATTAAAAATAAATTTTTCATTAAATTAGAAAGGATCATTTTGTTTT
>NW_012155007.1:145714-155562 GCF_000956105.1 Propithecus coquereli | reverse complement strand
TGAAAATTTAATAAAAATTTTTCCAAATCTTTTAAATTTTAAAATCCATTATTTCTTTAGATGTGGGGCAGGAAAATGTGATGTGTGCGTGTACCCACAGCACCCCCATACACATGGCTGTCACTAGCTGTGCAACCTTTAGCAGGATGTACTGACCTCCGTACGTCAATATTATCGTCATCAGTGTAATGAGGATAATCCTAGTATACCTCCTTCATGTAGTTATTGTGAAAATTAATGAGTAAATGTCCATAACAGTTTCAGAACATTGCCCAGTCCAGGAAGATACTATTGAAGATAATGATTTTGATGACAATGATGATGATGCTTTTCTGTCGTGTGTTTAGGGATATAAATAGAGAGGAATATTTGAAAGTACTACAATTAAAAATGGGAATGATAAATACAGTCATAAAACTAGAACTTCTACAGGCAGCATTTCATCCTTACATATGTGTTCTTCCCGTCTCCATGCCCAGACATTCTTATTCACATTCCACCACTCTCTACATATAACCACTGAAACTATGTCTAGCAAATGCATCATTAACCTTAGATTGCTCTAGGTGACTAGGGGCAGGAGTCTAGAGAATATCACATGGAGGAAGGAACAAGAGGTCACACTTTGTACCCTAACATCCATGTTTCACAAACTTCTACCTACATTAAAGACTGTTTCTCTTCCCCGTCTCTTTTTTAATACACAGTACTGTGCCTGGAACTGCATTAAATGTGCCTAAGTTACAAGTTTCATTACATCTCTTCTTTCTTTATAACTTCTCTCCTTAGCTCTAGTCATTAGATTGTGTGACCCTTACGAGTTATACTGGTCCATAAATACAGAACCAAACTTAATGATGCCAGAAGGCAATTCTTTGTCATTCCATTTTTCAAAATCATTCTGGATATAAACATTGTAAACAGAAGGCCCTGTGGCACCTGACCAACACATCACTCTCCCAGGATGACACACCAATAATCTCAGATCCATCTGTCTTGATCTCTGGCTATTTCTTGTTCTAGTATCAATAGAAGCACTTATAGACTAGATCCCTGATAACTGCATATCAAAAAGATTGTTCTCCTCCAACCTCTACCACGGCCCCGTGCCAACAGCTCCTCTTTCCCTCACTGCACTATGCCTCACCTCATCTCCCCACACCTCCCCTCTTATCCACTCCACCACCACTGCTGTGCTTCATGATGATGCCATTAGAAGCAATAATGTCTGACAGGGTTATACCCGAACGCCTGGGAACAGCACATCAACCTTCCATGAAGTGGGTGGGTTTAAAGGAAGCTATCAAGTGTGCCTAGACTTACAGACCAAGCAGAAGATGGAGGGAGAGCAGAAAGTTTCTCTCTAAAGGCTCAATCCCCACACTAGACTACATTCCTTTCAAAACAGGATACTCTTTTCTCACTGTTTATTACCCATCAGGTAGCATTTATTTGCTTATTTACATAGGTGCAGGAATATTTATGGAGAAAGGAATATGAGGACAATATCATAACCCTCTGGAGGCAAAAGAAGTGCTCTCTGTAAAAGAGTTTGCAAGATTTAGAATTTGGGTTTTCCCACATTGATTTGATTGCTCTCTTACTGGATCAATTTAGGAGGCAAGGGAGAAACATCTCTTTGTAAAAAAGACAGGATGTGGGAAGACCACAGCAAATCGAAAAGACTTTTTACACGTAAGCACTTTCACACAGGTGAATCTCAGTTGATTTCAATTACATGCAGACCCAAGAACTACAACGACTAATATTAGTCTTATGCTGCACACAGGCATGAGGCTTAAAAAGAAAGACATGAAAGAAAACTAGAGACATAAATTATGTATACAATGACAATTTTAAAACAGGCCTGAGTGGAGAACAATTCCTCAAACAGGGACCAGGACAAAGAGGCCAGCCAAAGGAAAAGATGAGAAACGAGCTGGAATATGACATTCACTTTTTCATTTTTTCCACTCTCCATCTCCTTACCCTTTTTAAAATCTGACCCTGGGTCAGGGGAAAGAAGCAATACCCTTCCACCAAAAGCCACTGGTAAGAAGGCTATCGGAAACTCAGACAGCTTCATGGACTTGAAATTTTGCCCCGTTTCCAGGGCAGAAACAATTAAAGGTCAATTGTTAAGTAGACTTCACCATTCAGTATGTGCTTATGTTTCTCTTTATTTTGCTTAAATTATTATACATAAAGTGAGGTTTTCCATTTGTTGACTCTTCAAATAATCAAACCTCCTATTCACGAGATATCAAGTTTCTCAAAGCAATTCTGCTTTTGCATTAACATTGGCTATCAGTCTGGACTTTTCTCATCAAGCAGGAATCCAATAAAGCCCTTCCTGACAACATGTATTTGTTTTCATTCTTCTATAATGTTAAACATGGTGTCCACAGTATCTGTTAGCTAATTTTGATGTTCTTCAGGAACACTGCCAAAATATGATACTGAAAATAGCATAGCCCTATTTTTTGCATCTAGGCTAAAAATAAGGAAGCCATTCTGTGGAGATAACCAACAGAAATACTCATTTTGAAATTATGTTAAATATAGCCTTCACATCCTTAACTTCTGTTTCATTTAATTTTCCACTGACAGTAAGAGGAAGAATCAGTATATTCAAGCTCGGTATAGTTTTTAATAACACTAAAAAAACCTATCTCACATTATAAGAATATGGAAAGTTTACATAAGATAATTCCAAACCTCTTTATTCTTGAATAGATACACTTATTTTATGTTTAAACACCAAAGTTTAGTTATAATTTTATTTTGAAATTTAAAACTTGATTCACAAAACAAAAAAATTAAGTGGAAACATGATTGAAAAAGATGGGATTTTTAAAAACCAGTTGATAGCATGTGAAAATTGGAAGCATAAAAATACAGAGCTCTCCTTTCCCCAACTGATCCTTGATTGTTTAAGAGGCCCATATCCAACTTTGATTCTAGACACCCCAATGTCCCCTAGGTAAATGACCCAGTATAAAGAACCTTTAGTACTCTTGATGGTAAGAAATCATATCGAGAAATTCACAATTTTCAGAAGGAAAAGGGAAATAATTTCCATTCTCCTGTGGTACCCCTTGTGGTCCCAAAATGTATGACAATGACAGTAACTATTAGTATGACCAAAGCAGCAAATGTGGCTGCCTTGACATTTACTCTCCCACTGGCCATTAACATTGTCCCATGTCTGGGACACAACACACACACCACACACATTCTTACTAAAACCACACTTAAGGGTAGTTATGAACTTTGGATTAACTCACTATCCTTTTAGTTTTTAATCTATTTCACCTGTAGCTCATTGTAATTTATTGGAGAATTGTTACCACTGCAGGCAACTGAAGAAAACTTATAAAAGTTGAACCCTCCTTTCTTCTACAGCAATCAATGCCATTTTTCTTTAGGTATAATCTCTGTTTTAATCAGCCTACATTGCTATAAGAATTAAAGCATCAAATTACTGAGCAGTTAGGTTCAGCCTGCTCTTATATGCAGTCCACAAGATTAAACTGACTTTGAAATTGTACTTTTCCCTGTTAAGCTTTATAGTACTCATCTAATTCACTCCCAAATCATAATTAATGAAATTATAATGTCATGAGTCCCAACACATAGAAAGCATTCGTTAATCAGAAAAGATGGGGGAAAAAAAGAAAACCTTAACAAATGTATCCTTTAAGAGAAAATCACAGCATTCAGGATGTTTAATAAAGAAAATCTGTACCCAGTATGTATCAGAGGCGCCTATTTTTAAAACAATGATTACAAAATGAATCTTTGCAAACATTTTATCAAACATTATTTAGGCTTTATGCTAATGCATTAATATTTCCTATCATCTTTAATGACAAAAAATGAGACATTCATTAGCTAGTACAAAAGTGCTGTGTCCCCCCTCTGAAGTAGAGATTCTAATTACAACTAGATTATTATGTCTCAAATTGCATAAGACATGGTGTGACAACAGAGACAGTATGGTCTTCCATCCATTCCACATCACCCAAACACATGTTATTCTCAAATATTCCACTGTTCTTGCACAGACTTATTTGACATATTACAAAGTTTTTTTCTGGCTTATTTTATTTTTACCAGGTTTTAAGCCACTTAGGAAATGTTTGAAATTCTACCAGCAAACCACAGACATATTCCCTAAGGAGGGTAACGGTAGATAACACATGCAGTAGTTTATGCTCCATAAAAATCCTCCCGTAGAAATCACAGTGCAATAGTTTATTCCTAATTAAATTAGCCATTTCTTTTTTTAATCATATCATGTAATCTCCTTCTCCTTTTTGGTCATAATAACCTATATGTGTCTTGGCTGTCCCATAATTCTGCCTAAATGGTTTCACTTGTCATTTCTGAATCCAAAATGCATGGGCAGCCTGGGGCTGGAGATTGGAACAGGAAGCATTTCCAAACACATCCCCATCATGTAAAACCAGCAACCTGAAAAATCTCTTCCATTAAAACAAAAAACTTACTATATGGCTTCTGGCAATGACACATCACGGATAGACAGATTATATAGCTCTGCCCAGGCAGTAAGGCTGCTGCAAATCATTCTTCTCTGATAAAAGGAAGGCAGACATTCATGCTCCCAAATTTCAAGCATCTGAAGTAGTTTCAATCTTTAGGAGCTAATTCTTAAACCCAAAAATATTTCTATATCCATATCTGTATGTAATTTATTTACTTTTAAAACTTATAGAAGGTCAACGTGATTTTGTTTTTTAAATTAAATAAATTCAATGTATAGTTTTGGGAAGTTTCAAAAAATGAGGGGAATCTTCTACAAGCATAACATTCTATTAATACATAACCATATGCTATTCCAGTATTCAAAGATTGGGCAAAATGTGCTCTCTTCAAAAACTGGAGAAAAGGGCTACCCGGTATGATTTATACGCCCTCTGGCAAACCATTCACAAGCCTAAATCATATAACAAATTTTAGCAGAGTCAAACAACCACTTTCAAAATATGTTCATGCTATTTTGAAGCCAAGTTGGTTTTTTAGAGGAAAAATAAGAAGCCAAGGGGTAAAAGAATGAAATGTTCTGATCATCAAACATCCTCAAAAATGTTTTAAAAAGAAGAAAAAAAAGGGTTAACAAAGTGGTTCACACGAAATTTTTTGTACTCAAATCTTGAAATAAAAGAAAGAAAAAAGGAACTGGAATAGTTCTTAGAAATATCTTAACTCTCAAAACACTTTCTGGAGCCACCCTACTAGAAATATGACTGATCCCAAAATTATAAGGTGAAATCAACATGAACGAAAAGAGTTAGAACTAAAGAAGAGGAGAGAAAAGATAAAGAGAGAGGAAAGGTAGAAGAATCAAATGTGGCCACCCTGAAATAACTTTTGCTGACTATAAAACTGAATAATAGAGCCTTTCTTAATACTATTGGTTCTAAGAGGTAAAAGTAACATCCACATAGGGAATGATCGTACTAGATGTGTGGCTCAGAAAACTCCATGAACCATACTGAACATACTGAATGAGCTTTAGGTACATGTTATGTTTAATTTAAAAAATAGTAATTCTGGAACACATAACCAAAAGGAAAATACAAAATAATCATAATTTGTTAATTTTGTCACCCCATATTTTTTGGCATACCAACAAAAAATTATTATCTACTTTCAAGCTCATATAATGGGTGAAGTATTATAAAATGTATAAAGATGAATAAGAAAGTATTCACAATCTAGGAGCTTACTGATGATTATGGGGAAAATAATGACAATCAAATAAATGTCAATATATATTCTTCCTCTTAGCTAAAATGAAACATTTATAACCTTGTTCATAACATTTGTCCCAGTGGTAACAATTTTAGGAGGTTTTATTCCAAGAAAATACAGATGAATGTATTAGAAGCAACGTTGTTAAGATTTTACAATGCAAAATACTGTGCAGTTCTTAAACATGGTCATGAATATCTGATTATTTTATGGGGCAAGAGTTGTAGGGCAAGAGTTGTGCGTTACAGACTCCATGATAAGACAAATCAAAAATCCCTTAAATTGGAGAAACTGTTTGAAAAATAAATTTATATGACAAATGTATAGTTTATCTAAATTTTCCTGGCTGGTGGTAATACACAAAATATAGTATAAAAAAGCTATCATATCATGGCAAACAGTGAAGTATATGAAATATCTGTTTGCTATTTATGATGAAAGAAGCAATTTACATTGCTATTCTTGTGGCAAACCTGAAACATAAGTACTTTTAGGTAAGATCTCTGTAATTTAAATAAAATTTTATTTCTTTAGTTATTTCAATATAGTGTACATAAAGGAGCAAAAGTAATTTATATTTTTCAAACTCAATGACTAAAAGGATCACGCCAACATTATCTTCTAAAATTCAAGTTTTCACCTACAGAGTACGATGCTCTGAAGCACAAGAAATTGAGAAGTAGTAGAATATACTGTTAAGAATCCACAGAATTGTAAAAATTTTCCTTCAAGTACCTCTTAATAGCAAACAATAAAAAGACTCAGATCACAGAGGGGGAAAAAAACCTCGTGAATTCTTGTATTCTGAGTATTGCCAAAAGTTAAAATGGAGTAGAAATTCCAAACTATTTGTCAGCATCTACGGCCAAAAGTCAATTGCTGGCTTGCTTGTCATAAAAAAAATTTGCCAAAGATCAAGTCTTCACTCTCTCTTCTTTTTTTCTACTAGCTTTGTTCAATCCATGGATAAAGAAAATGTGCTAATCTCCTGCTGTGCATGGGTATTAAATTAAAGATACCCCGGAAAAAAGAACTGTTTTATATTTTTCTTAATGATTAGACACTGCAAACTTTCAAAGATAATAACTTTCCCAGGAGCTTGGTATACTTGGCAGATATAGTTGATGTTTTGAATAAGAATTGTGAAACTTTAAGAAACAAAGACCAGTATCATTACTTCTCATTATATGTTTTAAGCTTTTATGCCAAAATCTAGTTAGGTAGTCAGTGATTCAGAGCTAAAAGTATCCCTTCATTCTTTTGACTTTATGCAACTTGCCAGAAGAAGGTTACTGAAAAAAAATTTCAAGGAAAAGATAAAATCCCACCTAGTCTGTCTGGGATGAATTCAGGTAATGCTTTCCTGATGCTGGGGCTGAAAATACCATTTGAAAGTCAGTCTTAGCAAAATTTAAAAAGCAGTTATTGGTGCTCAAATTTGAGTCAATTACCAAAAATAACATCAGAAAATCGCACTTGAGAATTTGGGTAAAATATTTCTCAGTATTTACTTCAAAACAAATTAGGAGGCTTGGCATGTAATTATCATACTCAACATATGAAGCTGGTAATAATGATTTCTATCACTATTAATATAGTGACAGAAAACACAGCAAAAACCATATATGGCAAGGAGGATGACCACATTTGTGCTTGACCCTTAGACACTACCTATGACACAAAAGCTTGTGATAAGCAAGCTGCCTTAGTGCCCTCATTGAGAAAAGGTGTGGTTTTTAAATGTTAAAAAGTCAGAATCAACAGTTTAATAAAATATTTTTAAATTATCATCATTTGAATTTATTTTATTAAGAATTTAAAATTTATCCAAAATTTAAAATGGCATCAAAAATGAGCATGGAATGTTTATGTTAATAGGAAGGGTGCATGAATTTCAAAATATGGATGAACATTGATGTATAACCTTAGTAAATGATTTGGAATGATAATGGCATTAACTTCTGTGAGTATAGAATATTTAATAAAGTATATAGTATATAGTATAGTATATAGTATATATAAAGTATACACATAAAATACATGCATATATAACAGATAAAACATGCGAGTATAAATCATAAAAGAAGTCTTCGAAGATAACACATGGTAGCATTGACTCTCTCTGAGGTGACTGGATAGTAAGTGATTTGGAATACATCAGTCAGGATAGGCCAGGTTTGCTGCAATAACAAACAACTTTTGCTCACAATTCATTGGTCAAAGCAAGTCACATGGTCATGACCAACTTCAATAGGGAAAGGTGATATACTCTTCCTGCAGGGAACACAAATATTTGAGAATAATAATACAGTCTTCCACATTAGGCAAACCCTACTCATCTTTTTTCTTCACTGATAACGCAGTAAGAATATAGTAAGAATATTAAACACATATATATACATATATATTTGTATTGAATTTAAAAGAACCCTTTGTCAAGAATTCAGTAACTTTAGAAGAATGTTACTTTCACCAACTCACTCAATTACTTCTCAACTAAAGTTAACTTTTCTAGGAATTCTTGGATACCATGTTAGCTTTTTCCTTCTGAACTCTGAAAATCTGACTTTCTGGTATTAATATAATGTCTTGTACTAGGACACTTAAATCAGAACCCTTTATTCTGACAGGGACTTCCCTAAAAGATAACAAATCTGTTTTAAACTGTGTCTATAAATTATTCTTCATTACTCTTTGGCATAGGTTGGACTCTCCAGGTGGAGGATGAAGTACAGTATGTCTACTATGTAAATGGAATAAAATATATGTATTAGCTGAAATGTAGGAGAAAGAGAGGGAAGCAAGACCGGACAATGGAAGTCAAATTGTGATGCTGGCCAATAAATCCTCAGCCGTCCTATCACCAGAGTTGCCCTATTGGGCAGAAATGACAGGACCTTTATACCTTCACATTTCACAGTCACCAGATACAGGATGCCTGGGGAAAGGCATGACCTCATTCAGGACGAGTCTCTGCAGCTGAAACAGATGCTGCAGGGGTTGACAGCTGGAGGGATTTTGCTGATATTATTTCCTGTAGCTAGCAGGAAGTTCTTTCTGAAAGGAGAATATAGCCATAGCCACCATATCTCTATGTCTGCTACACTCTATAAGGGTGTTTTAATGAAAACCTTGATAAATGACTCTATATCTGTCATGTGCACGCACATACATTGTGTCCAATGTATCTATCCTATGAAAATAACCATATCAAGTTGGCAAAGATTAATAGAGTGCCCATTGCAGTTGGTAATATGAAGCACACAAAATGAGAAATCAGTCTCTGCTCTAAGGGAATCTAGCTGCCCATTCATCTTATACAGATGTCATGCTGACAAACAAGAATGATCATGTTGCCCTTTGAACTCTTTAAAAGATACCACTCAGTTCATTGTATTTTTAGTCAGCTGAAATCTGATTTTAAAAAATGAAGGCAGATCTCTAGACCTTTCTTTTTCTTAATAAATATCCTATAATATCACTAATCATATTCTCCCCATACCTCTTTCCCTCAGCATTGTTGAACTTCTGTCTTCTTGTTACAGTCAGATAGCTTCCTTTAATATATTTCCTAAAATTCTAGCTTGGAGTACTCAACATTTTCTCTTTACTTGATCCTTCTAATTTCTCTATCCTTTTCCTGTTAAGTAAAAAGGGTAATGAAAGAGAAGGAGGAGAAAAGAGAATCAACTCATTCTTCCAAATGTCCCTGACAATGGCTGGAACCAAGGTAATAACTGAGCTCCAAAGCCTTAAAACAAAGATCGTGTATGCACGAAAAAGGAAAACCCCAAAAGATGGAAACTTCTTACTTAGCAAATAGCTGCGGTGACAAATTAGTTTTTCAGTTCCCAAATTATGAAACAGAAATGAGGCATGAGCATCTGTTGGGGATTTATAACTGGGCTTGGACGTGCCAGTGAGAAAGGAGTAAATTACTCACTTGAAGTTGGATGTTAACTCAGAACACTGAAGTTCATTTTCTAAGATGAGATCTCTAATAACACCTAGCAATCAAAACATAATGAAACTGCAAAATGAAAAATCTATATAATCTTAATAATTAAAAT
>NW_012155007.1:144532-145499 GCF_000956105.1 Propithecus coquereli | reverse complement strand
TGTGCCCATAATTTTATTGACAGGACAATCATCTAATGAGTTAAGTCAAATATCTTCACTCCCACTAACCTTGTCACATTCAATAAACTCTGACAATTGATTAATAGCAAAGACTTATATGCTTTACAAGCATTAATGTGAAAAAAATTATCTAATTACATAGTGGTTTACACAATGACAAGCTTTAGCATTTGTTCATATTTAAACTTATTAAAAATGGATGTGATTCCAAGGTAAAGACGGCAAACAGAACATATGCATCTACTTTGTACTCTCCTGAATTCCCACTCACCAAATTTTAGAAGTTTCAAAACAGATGGTAGCAAGTTTAGCATCGCAAAACACAAACAACCTGCCAAATGGAATAGTAAACTGGCAGTGGGGGAAGCCTAGAAACAGCACTACTCATACACAGAATAACCAAAAGCCTCAGCAATTGGTGGCACCAAGAAGTGGGAGTCTACATAAGGAAGTCTAAAATATGGAATATTGGTTGAAAGTCTTTTTGGCAGCTATTAACTCCTTAGATGCCCTTTCCTACTCTGCTTATACAGATAATTGCCCCTTCCAAACCTAGAGAGGGTGAAACAGAGGGAGTCTCAACTGGGAAATCCAATCTGTTAGGGATAGGAATACTACCCTGAAACAGGAGGATTAAGTGGTATCCTATCTCCTACTCTGCTTCCAGAAGATTGGCAACTAATCTTCTATCCTCCATGCAGGAGTTTAGAAGAATTTTCACTGGGAACCTTACAGAACCGCAGGAAAGATGGATACTGACGTCAAGGCTTTCTGAACCAAATGGTTTACTCAGTTCCTACAGTGAAATTCACGGTGAACCAGCTACCCACATACTCAGCGTTCCTAAGCAGGTTGTTTCTGCACCAGCTATCTAACCAAAGCCTCTAATATTATGAAGAGAGTCCAAAACAGACTAAAAGAAAATAAAAAGAAAAACAACTTGGTG
>NW_012155007.1:133076-143890 GCF_000956105.1 Propithecus coquereli | reverse complement strand
CCAAAAGAATTGAAAACACATACTTAAATAAATCCTTGTACACAAATGTTCATAGAAGCACTATTAATAATACCTAAAAAGTGAGGCAAAAAATGAAATGTACATCAACTGATGAATGGATAAATAAAATGTGGTATATTTATACCATGGAATATTATTCAGGCTTAAAAAAGAATAAAGTGCTGAGAAATGCTGCAACATGGATAAATTTCAAAAGCATTATGCTAAGTTAAAGAAGCCAGTCACAAAAGGTCACATATTTATTGATATGATTTCACTCATATTAAAAGTCCAGGCAAATCTATAAAGACATACAGTAGATTAATGGTTACTAGGAGCAGGGGTGCTGGTGAATTTATAGTGACTGCTAATGGGTATGACATTTCTTTTTAGGGTGATGAAATGTTCTAAAATTAGATAGTGGTAATGGTTCCACAATCATGCTAAAAATTTCTGAATTGTATATTTTAAAAGAGTGAATTTTGTTACATGAATTGTATCTCAATAAAGCTGCTGCATTTCCAAGAAAAAGAAAGGACATGAGATTTCAGACTGAAATGAAATGAATTCAATGAAAATTAAGCTGCACCTTAGTTTCTTTTTGACTTCATCATAAAATTTCAGAGCACTGAAAATAGAGATAGTTTAACAGAAACAATGGAAACTAGACAACAATGGAGCAATCTCATTGAAATTCTAATGGAATTATTTCCAACCAAGAATTCTACATCTAGCCAAAATGTCAATCAAGCATGAATGCTGAATAATGTCTGAACAACAAAAGTTCTTCCACACACCCTTTCCTAGGAAGCTATTAGAAATTGTGTTCCTTGAAACAAAGCAACATGGATGGAGGAAAAAGAACTCCAGCCCAGCAGAGAAGGGAAGGGTTTGCCAGGAAATCAGAAAAGACGCACCAGGTAGAGGCTCTGGGAAGCCTTGAATTAATGATAGAAATGAAAAATAGGAAATTAATATTGATTCCAGTAAAACCAAAGTTTGAACAGAGAAGGAACAATAATCACAGTATACTATATGCCTTGGCTGCAAAGATTCATATTGACAAATAATATGAATATTAAATTCTGAATTCTGATCTAATCAAGCTTATAACTATATCGAGATGATCGGAGGTTGGTAGGGTAACAGGAGAAAAATTAGTCCATTTGTTTTAAAGTGGAGGAATGAGAAAAAAACTAAATTCCCATTTTGCATGTAGGAATCAGTAGATGACGCCAAAGGTGAATAACAAAGAAGTGGCAACAAAAGAATATTTCTTATTGGATATTCAGAGAAAAATTCAAAAGAATCAGCTAAAAGAGTAGAAAGTTGACTAACCTAGAACTAAGTGACTCATTAATCTATATGCAAGTATAACACATAAAAACAACAATCACATCAACAAAAATGAAAGATATAAACCTGGAGTGGTTTAATATTCCTTTGCCAAAGCACAGAAAATACATTAAACTAAAACATTATGTGACATTAACTAAATATTCATGAAATGCAAGAAAAAAATAATAATAATGAAATTAAAAAGCAAACAGAATGAAAAGAATGGCCATTATAATGATATGCATTTATCAAAGTACTGATTCTGAAAATTGACAGGAAGATAGAGCGACTCCACCACTTTGTATGATACATAATAATGTATATTTTCTCACTTAGAGCTAAATTTGCTAATGATTTTTTCTTCAATTACTTAACAGCCTATTCAAACTTAATGTGAAGGTAATTAGAATTATTGATCATCTTCATCCTGATCTTGGGCACTTTCATCAGACAGCAACTTTTGTACCTTAGCTGGAGTTTTTCTCTAATTTCTCCAAGCTGATCATTATTGTCAGTCTTATCACACTTAATGTATCACTCCTGCCTCCGCCCGCCCCCTGAAACATGCACAGTTTTTCAAAAGTATTGTTTTCTTAACTTAATATTGCAATAATTCCTGTGAGAAAAAAATGATTAACATGAGAAATACGTTCTTTTTCTTCCAAAGGAATCCTCTTTTTATTACTGTTCTTATCTATGATTTCTCTACCATTAAATGCGGTATTTTAAATGATAAAACCCTAAAATAAAATGAGAAAAATAATTAAAATTAGAAAAAGCAAAATCACAGAGGCACAGAATAGTCTCATGAAAACAGTGGAATATACTCATAACTGTGCGTTTTTGTGGATAACCAGGCATTTACTATGGCAACAGAGATCAGACACACTTCTATCTTAGACAATGTGAATTAAATACTTAAGATTAAGAGTATCTAATAAGGATGGCAACCACATAAAATAAAACTAGAATACCAAAAGGATAGGTATGATGAAACAGGAAAAAAAATTACACTAAAATCTCAGCACCCAAGATGATAGTCAACAAACAGTTGAAAATGACTAAAGGAAATTGTGATTCCATAATAGATGAGAAAAAGCCATTAGGGAAAAAGGACAGAAGAGAAGTTAATTGACTTTGTCCTACCAATGAGAGAAAATGAGTTCATAAGAGAGCACTGATTGAAAGCTAGATTGTTTCCTTTTCATTTCTTTAATTTCTCCTTATGCTTCAGAATTCTTCTATCTCACACGGCCTGCACATTCAGTCATCCACAATGTTTACATCTGTTCACATTCTGTGCTTGGTTCTGAGTGACAACCCCCTCTTCAGAATCCTAGTATCACACTGTATAACTAGTTCTCCATATATAAAACAAAAACATGCCTAAAACCCTTCCATAAAGAAAAGCCTATGAGTCAAATTTAGTTTTCCATTGTTTTTCACTAAAACACAAATATGTACAAGTCCATGACACATGAAGATCTGTGACAGCAATTTATAACTCATATGGCTCATGGAGGTTACCTACTCTAAGATCACACTCCTCCACAGGACTTTAATCTCTTTAAAAGCAAGGGTTATATATTTGTATATCTAGAACCTAAGGATACTTCCTGGTATCTTCATGTTGGAGGGAAAATTAATGAGCAGATGAATAAATTATTAAGTGAATGACCATAACAAATTGTGTTTCTGTTTCCAAAAATTATGTCAAATGGTACTTAATGGGTACAATGTATGTTATTTGGGTGATGGATACCCTAATGCCATGGCTTGACTGCTATGCAACCCATGCATGTAACAAAATTGCACTTCTACCCCATAAATTTATACAAATTAAAAAAAATTATGCTGGATGGGACACTTTATATAATAGTTACAAAAACTTGGGCTGTCCCGCTTCATGTAAACATGTAGCTACCTGGATTTACACTCAATTCAAGAGATGATATGATGCAACCACTAAAAAGGGAATGCATGAAGTATTTGACACCTTAGCCTGAATTTCCTCATCTGCATAATGGAGGAAATTTACACCTCCTTCATGGTATTAGTGGAGACTTCATGAAATAACATATCCAAATTATGTATTTCAATGCCACGCATGTAGTACATGTTCGGAACCTTTCCTGCGATATATCTGAAGTGGATCCATTCATCTTCAACTCGAACACTTTTAGCGAAAAGGTGCTCATTACATTTCGAGGCAATGAATTTAATTTACAGATAATGGGAAATTGAACATTCCTCCCTGGATTAAACCAAAACGAGCCTCCCCAAACTCTCACACTTAGCTTTCTTATCCTGTCTGGAATACATGCTATCTTTTTCTCTACTCTCCTGGTACGTCTTTAATTCTCCTGAATAAGTCTTCTCGTCACCTTCACTGGTGCCATCATGCCACCTTACTGGCCCTGCTCTATGCACACTGCTGTTTGCTTCAGTTCCTGTCAAAACCCAGGCCATACACTGGCCACTGTGCTTGTGGACGAGGCATGGTAAGTGCAGGGTACAGCGGGAGTACCACTCTCTTGCCCTGGATTTGCATTAGCTTTTGTTGTAGCCAAATCTCAAGGTTGGCTTATATTGAGCCAAAGAAATTAGTCTTTTTTACATGAATTATTTTTAAGTTAATGTTCCTCCACATTGTTTTTCTGTATTAGGTTGGCATGCTTTTTCAAAAAACTAAATACACTGTTTTACTTACTCCCACAGCAATTCGCCTTGCAGGTTAGGCTCATCATTTTACCAGATTCTTTTTTGATCCTTGATTCCATCACCCCGAGTGTTAATTCCAGTTGCCAGCTATGGCACACACAAATAGGTCAAGCCTACCATCATCATGTCTTCATCTGAGTCATTAATAAAAATACCAAACAGAACAAGGACAAGGACAATGCCCTCTATCTAGCACATGCCCATTGACTTTTCTCCATGCTGATGTCAATTCAGTAATCAACAGGCTTTGGGTAAAGTTGTTCAACCAGAGATAAACCGAAAAAAAATAATAATAATCTTCTAACAACTAGATTTTATTCCTATTCTGATTTTAAGGATCTCATGAGAATCCCTGTCACAAGTTTGCTGAAATCAAGAAACAACGTAAGTTGGGCGCAGTAACACAAGACTGTAGTTAGTCCCAGCTACTCGGAAGACTGAGGCAGGAGGATTGCTTGGGCCCAGGAGTTCAAGGCCAGCCTGGGCAACACAACGAGACTCCATTTCTAAAAATAATTAAATAAATAAAACTAACAGAAAGAGAATGAAGATTATTAGACCTTAATATCTAAAAATCTAGTTGTGAATTTCACTAATGTTCTATATTAAGCTTATATGTCTATAGATTCAGAGATTTGTTGCCCACTACCTTTTAAAAAGCAGCACTACTTTTGCCCAACTGCATTCTTAATGATTTTCTCAAAGATTATAAACAATGGTTCCGTGAATATGCCACCTGCAATTCTTTTCACATTCTAGATGTGACTTATCCAGGACTAGATAATAAACTTATTCTAGTGGATGTTTATGAGGTGATTTTGAGGCTGTGGGGGTGTGTGAGAAAAGCAGGGAACTAAGAGAAGCATGCCCTGTAATCTGAACGTATTTGCTACACTAGGAAAATTCCCTGCTTTATGAATCTTGATGGGAGAAAGGGAACACCAGCCATTACAAAAGCCAAAATGCCAAGATCCTCACTTTCTCAGGGTCCTGGGCTTTAGTAAAAACACAGGCATGTTACCTCATCTCTGCCAGCCAAACACAACCAATTCTGGCTTAGCATCGGAAGCTAACAACTCAAAGAAGCAAGGAGAATAGAAGTCATTTTGACATCACGAGCAGAGCTAATAACATCCAGTTGCCCAGGGGAGCAAAGAGACAATGTCTGATGTCAACCCTCCCAGTGGCAGCAGGATGTTCTGTAGTTCTGTAGTTCCATGGCATGATTTGGGCTCTGGTTCTGGCCATCCAGCCTCACATTGTTCCTGCTCATCTTTAAAGTCTTCCCAGCAGGCCTGTCAGCCACACAATATCCAGAATTCGACTATTCTCATCACCTCCTCTGCTCACATCATCTCGTGCTCAGATTACACTGCAACAGCCCCCTAACTGGCCTCCCTGTTTGAGAACTTGCTCACCTTCACTGTGTTCTTAAGAATGCAGCCAGAGAGATTCAATTAAAATCATTTATCAAAAAAAAAAAAAAAAAACAAACAAAAAAAATCATTTCTCTACTCAGTACCCTTTAGTGGCTTCCCATCTCATTCTAAGTAAAAGCCAAAACCTTACAGTCAAAACAGAACCTTACAAGGCCAATACAATCCGGACCCCATTGTGTCTTGGACTCTGTCTCTTCCTACTGCCATCCTTGATAGCTCCCTTCCAGCCACAGCCTGCCGCTACTCACACAAGCTTTCTGTCTGGAATACTTTTCCCCCAAATAGATGTGAATGACACTCTTTCACTTCCTTCAGGTTTTTACCTAAATACTTCTCAGTGAGGACTTCCCTGATCGCCCCCATCTAAAGTTGCATGTGCACGTACATGTTCACATATACATTTTATCTCACAGGAAAAATGTTTAATTGCCTAAAGATAGTGTAATCTGGAAAGCAGAATATGGATGAAGTGCTACAGTTTTTCAAGAACAGATGTGGTATAAAATCATGCAAATTAAAGCATTCTTTGTGGATTTAAAAATCAAAATGCATGAGGCAGAGAAATCAAATAATCAGGTAAATTGTGTGGCAGGGTGAAAAGACAGAACATAATTTTTAGCTTACAGTCCCATATGCTAACATCACACATACCTCAGACTGTCACATAAAACTCTAAAAAGACAGTTAACACAGGTACTTTCCAGGATAAAATGGAATAACGGGCATCTTTAGGCACAGAAGACTTGAGCCAAAGTCTTATCTTTACCCTTTTAGCTTAGCTGAGTGATTTTAGTAAATCTGCTTTAAATTCTCTAAGCATTATTTTTCCTCATCAATAAAATACTGGATAATATTACACGTCCTACCTACCTCGAAGGGCTGAAGGTAGAATCTAATGGAATAACATCCATGAGAGTGCTTTGTAGAATGTACGCCATGATAAAAAACATTTCGTGGGATTTATGACTTTTGTTAACACAGTTTTTTAAATGTGAAATACAATATTTTTGTTTTATGTAATTTTATACATTAGTCTAGAACATTTCCCTAGTTTACAGCATAGTAGAAGGAAAGAAATGATTGCTCCTAACAATATCATGATTAGCTTTGAGTTTGCTGCTTTTCTTTTTTTTTTTACAGCTTTCCTGAGGTATAATTGGTATACAAATGACTGCATATATTTAATGTATACAATTTGATGAGTTTGGACATATGCATATACCTGTAATACCATTACCATAATCAAGGCAATCAAGGTAATAAACATATCCATCGTCTCCACAAGTTTCCTTGTGTCACTTTGCTTTTCTATTTTTGGTGGAAAGAACATATCGTAAGATCTGCTCTCCAAAGAAATTTTTAAGTGCACAATGCCATATTGTTAACCATAGGCACTATATTATACAACAGATCTCTAGAAGTTATATAAAATTATTAAATATGTAACGAAGTAATGTTGCACTTATGCTTTGCTCTTATGTAATTTAAAATAAAACAGAATAGTTATGGAGTTAAGGGCAACATATATTTACATAATCATGTTTACTACGAGTATTTTTATTTCCGCCTATGAAATCTGTTTTAAATGTTTCAGTATGGTGTTAAATAGGATAATGTGGCACTTATTTGTTCTTTTACACACACAAAAAAATATAAAAACTAAACTGCTTAACTTTCTGTTTAAGTAGAAAAAAATTTTGTTAGCACGCGCACAACTAAATATAATCTGAAGTCAATGATTGTTAACTATTTTCCATATTTCTCTTCCAAATCCTAAACCTTAGCAGGAAAAAAGATAGCTATAATAATATTTTAGGCCATTATGAAACCAGATCCCTTTTCAGGCTAACTGAGCCACTCCTTGGTTAAATATGTTCCTTTGCAACTACTGGAGGAAGGTAGTATTTAAATTAGCATGCACAGCAGGGATCCACATGTTACCTGAGTGCAACCCTCATATGTTCTCAATCGTGCAGCTTCCAGATCATTTTATCTACATATTATATTTTCTGAGTGTGTAAGAATCTAAATTTCAGAACATTTTTGGAGCTTTTCATAGCACTTCAGAGAACGGCTACACTAACAATATCCTATTATCCACTGAATCGCTTTGATAACGACCTGCAAAATAATTTCCTTGGTATTCTTTCACATCACTAAATTTTCATCACTTAGTTCATTATTCTGGCCTTCAGAAAACTTTTATAAAACCTAAAATGTCATTCATGGGAATAATATAAAGGAGCTAGGCTTAGTATTCTCTTTTAAAGCAAGAAACAAATATATTTATACTGTACGTATATTACCATAAATAAGAATCCATCACTTTGTGAAGCTCAAATTGCATAGGTACCTCAAAAAGCCCTTGAAAACTTAAAGAATTGTGAAGTCAAAGGAATATCAATCTTCAATTATCTTACTTTCCCTTCATATCTAGAGTTTTAATGAGCATGGGGTATTGATTTTTCCTACACTATTTAACTTATGATGTCACCTCCATCATAAAAGGGTACTATGAATTACGTGGAACTACAAAATCAACATTGTTTAGAAAATAACTTTGATGTTCCCAATTCTGAAATATGACAACATTAAGTTTAGAAAATTTGAGGTTAAATTGTTTGACACTGATTTTAGAATTTGCTAAATAACAAAGTTCTACACTTGCATGTGTGTGTGCATGTGTGTTTAAATAGACCCTAGTGGAATATATGGGGCAATACTGTAACTTATAAGTTTGTTTTATGGAAACTTAAAACACATTTCATAATTGAAATAAAAGTTTAAATGGCTAGGTTACACTCTGTTACAAAACTTATTTAAACTACGAAGCAGTTTAACTGTATTTAGGATTTACCTGCACTCAGGATCTTAAGTGTAGAATAAAGGAGGGTTATGGAAAGAAAAGAAAGTAGTTTCCTTTTCCTCTTCTGACCAAAGGCTCAGCCTAAGTAAAACTGTAAAAGCAAACAGGAGATACATAGTCCAAGTAGGATTCAGAGTAAGATGGGGCTTGGTTTATCTTACAAACCACAAGACCACGGAAAAGTCACTTAATCTCTCTAATCATTAGGCTTCTCCCTGGTAAAGTGGTGATATTTATATTTCCACAAGGCTGTTGAGAACACCAAAAGTGACAATGAATGTAAAGCCTTCAGCATAAAAGTCCATATATTTTAGTTGTTGGTTTTTATTATTGTGGTCATACTTGTCTTACGTTCTTTCACCTCCCTTTCTGCAGCCCTCATTCACTCATCCCAAGCCCACAGTGCCCTCCTGTTTCCTACCCTATGCCACTCACTAAAATATGCTCTAATGTCCAAGGTATTTCACTCTTCAAAATTATTATTGCCTTTCCACTACTATAAAATATGCAAGAAAAGAGTGGAGTTTATTTCTGCTAGATACTGTGAGGAAAACAATCTGATTAAACTAATCCATTAAAGTATGTAAGAACCCTAATTATTCTTGGGATATCAGCATATTTACGAAGAACATGCAATTGGAAGGCAGTGTAAGAAAATAAAAACTTTAGGCAATACTCAGGAAAGTCATTTCCATCCTGGGAAACTGCCACCTAGTCATGCTAATTCTGCCAAGAAGCCTACACTTTCCCCACCCAAACTGAGAAGACTCTCTTAAGAAATTTCTACAGCCTGAAGCTCTTCTTTTCTTCAAATGCTGATTTCAGAGAATCACTGAAACATCTTTTACTTAAACAAAAACAAAACAAACTTTGCTTGTAGCCGCAAAAAGCGTTTTACCCCAGGATAGCAAAATGACAGAAGGTGAAGAGAATTGAAAAAGATAGAAAAAGAAAAGTGGAAAGAAGAAAGGCAAAGAAACAGTAGGAAACTAACGTAATAAAGGAGAGGAGAAGGGAAGAAGAGATAGGGCAGTCGTGAGCCACTGATGACACAATCTTGCTTCATTCTCAAAAAGAGAAGATGGCAATCTATATCATGTCTTAACTCTGCAGAAAAGTAAGGAATGAAATGTTACTTGTGGAAACTGCATATGTCCAGGCTATTACGAAGTTGATTTAAGAGGACCTGGGATGTTTCCACAAGAATTGGGACCAGAGAAAATTTCACTCACATCAAGAAAAGTGATTATGTTTGAGTTAGCTTTAATTGGCAAATACTGCAGGACAGTGAATTTCTTTCCTTATATTAATATTTGGAAATTCCACAAAATATAAAATCATCAAATGGTGTTTAATCTAATATGCACATTTTAAGCCTCACAAATATATTTCTTTTTTTTTAAGATTTGGAAAACATATTTTCACATTACTTTTGTTAGTTTCTCTATCAACGTTACCATTTTTGGTGTCTGAACTATTTTTCTTCCTTTTAATTTAATTATCCAGGTTGAGGAGGGAGTAAGTCATTTTCGAAATCTCTTTTCCAAAAAGCATTATATAAGTTAGTCAAGTATAGTAAGGAAAATCTAGATTTCACTGAAATATGTGAACTAGACACACTCAAAAATGTGAATCAAAAGTTCCAAGTCTAAATCAGCTGAATACATTATTGACTCCAAAATGATGGATTAAACAAAAGAAATTATGTTTGCATTGATGTGTGAATCTGCATCCATTCTTGGTACCATATAATACATGCAACTGCTCAGTTCTAGCTGTCCTTGTAGCCACATTACCATATTATTCAAATGTATCTATCATTTATATGTAAATAGACAAGATGAATAGCTTCTTCACAAGACAACAATTTTCAAATGACAAACAGACACAGGCAGACATTAGTAAAATAAAATGTTGCAAATATTCATTCTTTTATATTTTTAAGAAAAAATGGAAACTACTTCAAAATTTTTAAAAAAGTAGTATGACACTTACAAAATGGGATCTTAATACATTCACAATACTAACAACTATTCTTCTCAACAAAAGTCTACACCAATGTCATTTGTATCTTATAAATTATATGTTCTCAGATCCATCTGTGAAAATTGGGATGTTAATTATCATGGTTACATTTCATGATTCTACAGTTAAATGCTGAAGTGGCATTACACAAATACCATATGTTTTTCTAAGGGAAATGGAGAAAGATTAATTATGAGTTCAAGTCCAAGTCTTCCAGCAGTAATACTCTCAACACAGTAAGATCATTACATTGTGTGCTATGCAAATGGGAAGTTTTAATTAATAGTTGAAATACCAACTGAGGGGAAAAACTTTGAAGTCTAAATTGTAAGTATCAGGCTTTCTTCCAGGAAAAAAGCATCCTAATAAGGATGCTTTTGAGAAACCAAGTTACAAGTCCAAAGAGAAAATATTTTTATTGTCTA
>NW_012155007.1:54064-129348 GCF_000956105.1 Propithecus coquereli | reverse complement strand
AAAATATTCATTACAAAATTTTTCCTTTGGGAAAATATAAAACACCCTGTAGTTTTATAGCTGGTGTTCACTGGAGAAAGAGGGAGGGTTTAGAGTGTCTTGTTTCTTTTTCACTTCCATGGAATCCTTAATTTCCCCCTGTTCCTTCTTTATTTTCAGTATCCTGTCTTAAGGGGTCCTACCCTCTCCATATGTATCTGAATCTCCCCCAGAAGCAATGCTTTCCAATAGCTGCCAGTTCTGGTCCCACTCACTTTCAACCTTCTTTCCCGTAGCCAGTTTTGTGAACTTCATCAAGTCCAAGCTTTCTCTTTCTGGAGTGATTTTGTCTGTGCTTAAACTAAGTTGTGCACATCCCTGTACTCTTTTTCGCAGATTCTTAACCCTCTCCTAAGCTTCCTCTGTGCCCTTATCTGCAATTACAGGCTTGCTGCTATCTCCTTATGCTCTTGAAGGTGTGGGTCTTGTATGCTTTTATTTGCTATCCCTGCTGGATTTATGACTTTTGGAGGAGTATGAATGGGAAGACTCAACATCAAGCAGCCACCATTCATTGTCCTCCAAACCCCTTATCTCATGGGAACAGGAATTTATTTTTCCATCGATCTATCTCTGCTCCTAGATCAAGGCCTGATACATAATAGGAACTCAATAAATTTGCTGAATGTCATTCATCTGGGGTCCCCAGGGGTAGGATGGCTATTCCTTGAATGAGAAGGGCCTGCTGCCACCTGGCAGCTCTTCCTCAAGTTTGACCTATCTTTCTTTTACTCTGAGACTAGCACTAGCCCCAAACCTCAGGCTGATGACATTCAGTTTGAACAAAGGGCCCCTGGATATCTACTCCTCCAAAAGCCAGAGAAGACTAGCTATCAATGTTAGCATCTTCAAGGTCTGGGCAAGCAACAGCTGGTTCTGCCTCTTAAATCCCATTTCCTCCCCTATATAAGCTTCCTCTCAAAAAAGGTATTAGTCACCCCACCACTGATAATCAGAGTCTTCACAACGCTGCTCAGCTCAAAAAAACAAAAAAAGAAAATGAAAATTTAGATTAAGATTTCAGTTTTTAAAAATAATATCACAAAAGATATAACTGGGCACTTACTTTTCCCCTTCTTTTGTATTATCTCCTTATAATGAATTGTAAAAAATAGAACTACAGGGTCTAAAGACATGAATATATTTACAAGATACTACTTATTAAATTTGGGTGATGGATTTAGCCTTACATCTATCTAACCCCGTGTAAGAGTAAAAGAACTGTGAAAGACAGGGGAAAAATATGTAAATAATACTGTATAATGCAAGTAAACAATCCTATCAAATAATCCAAATCTTTATTAAATTAATATATGAGCATTTTATATACTCACAAGCACAAGTATTAATTTAAGGATAAATTCTTCTTCATCCCTCAGTAAGAACAAAAATAATCACAATTATTTCCCCCTACAGCAATGACCATTCAAGTAGATTACTCAAAAATGATAGAGATTTCCTCTATCATTATTAATTGATATCAAAATCAGTTTTGGATTTTGCTTAAGAATCTACACATCTTGAAGAGAATAAAGAAAAATAATTTGCATACATTCTATCAAGAACTTGTAATAATTCATTTATTCATCAAATATTTATTCAGAATCTAGGTGCAGGCACTGGTGGCCCTCAGCAGACCCTGATCCCTTGAGAAATACTCAATATTACTGCAAGACAATGTTAAAAAGAGATTTAAAACACCAAGAGAGAACCCTAATGTATGCTATGAACTTTGGGTGCTAATGATACGTCAGTATTACAAATTTATAAATTGTGACCAATGTACCACTCTGGTGGGGACGCTGATAGTTAAGGAGGCTGTGTATATGAGGGGGCGAGAGGTACACAGAAACTCCCTGTACTTTCCACTCAATTTTGTTGTAAATCTAAAACTGCTCTAAAAAGTAAAGTCTATTTAAAAAATAAAAATCAAAAGACTGACCCATGTTTTCACATATTAAAAGAAAAAGCAAATACAGATTATTTAATATTTCACTCAAATAAAATAGTATTTTAAATATACAGTCACCATGCAAAAGAGGCTGCATTAGACAGTCACCAGAGAAGGCAAAGATAAAGCATGTAGAATGCTAAGTTCTAGTATGATCTCAACAAATGTAAGCATTCGTTATTAGGGTTATTATTATTGCTATGAATTTCCATTGTCTTCCCCAAGCAAACCTGTTTCAAGACAACATACTATTAATACATCCTTAATGCCAAGATAAACTTTTATAAACATATAATTAGTCAAAGGAAGCCCATTTAGACTGACAATTGACTGGCGTGGCTGGTTGCAACACTAGAAGACGACAATAAGTGTGTTCCCTCTGAAACTGGATCAGGAGCATCCATGTATATTCCAAAGCCAGAGAAGTATAAGCTAAAAATTGTGGGGAGGCCTTCTCTTTTGCCCCATGCATACCTGCCAAGGGCAAGTTAGTTTTGCACACTAAAAACCTTATTGTAAACATGTGTAAAAATTTATTTTATCTGAACTTTATAAATCAGTACTCAAGTGAGAAAATAATTATAATAACTCCATAAAATCACATACTTGAACTTTGAAGAAACAATCACTACAGGTTTACCACAGAATTTAGTATTGTTAATCCTAATAGTTTACAATCTCCCTTCTTTAATTATTCAATCAGCCTATCAGCCTTAAACAATTAAAGTTTTATTAAAATTGTTAGCTTTCAGATATCAATCTAGGGATCAACTTCACATTTGCTCATTTTAAAAAGTATATGTGCTTCTGTTCTAGTCTTCCGAGGTGAGCTCAGAGAATTGTCCTCGGAGATCATTACTTGAAGGCACGACAGAGGGTATTTTTAAATGATGGCAAAGCATTGTACTTAACACCTAGCCTGTGCAGGAACTTTTACAGATGAAATGAATTAAGGACCTACTAAATATAATGTTGCAAGAAAGGAACATGGCTTTGTGAGGCAAGTTTTGGAAACACATTATGTAACATTATTTGCAATCTTGTCCAATTTCATTTTTCAAGTTATTCCCTCAGGTTGTCAGATTCAGCGATGAGCCGCCTTATTGGCAACAACTCCATAAAGTTACGGAAGCTCCCACTTCGGTGACAATCCCATACCCTGAGGCCCCTTTGCCACAGGATTTTTTCCCTTTTTCCCCCATTACTGCCTCTCTTCTCTCACCACTTACACCTAAATTGCGTCTCATTTCTCTAAGTAATATCTTCACAGACATCATTTCCCACTGCATTTTTCCTACAATTTCAGTAAAATCAAATTTCTGCCAACATTCATCTTGGGAAAAAAATATTTTTTCCTGACAGAGACTAATATTATAGAAAAAAGGCATGTTTTTTTTTTTATATTGTATTTTTTACCACTTCTCCATGAAGTCTCAAGGCCTCCACATTTCATTCTAACATGTCTCAATTATTACAGATTTTATATTTCAGAATATATTTATATACACTTTAAAACACACTGTCAGTTAAGTAAGTACCAACATCTGAATTTGAAAGCAAGCCCTCTTTCTCTGGAGATTAACATAATGAATGCGTACTTGGAAGAGGACAGAGCCACTCATTTCAAAGCTGATGGCAGTAAAATGACATTAATGGACAGAAAACAGTCTATGATATCGACCAACATTGAGGTAGGTGACAGACATGACTAACTTTGAGGCTGCCAAAGGCAGCAGCCACTGGTCCCAGCAAGGTGCCAGATACTGCAGTTCCTGTTGTTCTCAAGGCAACGAGTCTCCTGGGCTGCCAAGTCAGTCCAGGGATTAGCACCTACCACTTCTAGAGCCAGTATGTCCCCCTCTTCAGGACATATTCCATCAAAATAATACTCTATGTAATCCTAACAATATCATAAATATACCGCATGTTATTTTTATCATCGTTTACATGCAAAAATCCTGTAACATTAATGTCAGTAATTCTAGCACGCTCGGTTTCTTCACAAATGTTAGGTAAACATATGGCAACATTTTAAATTCATTTCACCAGTGAGATTTGAAAGGTACAATTGTACACAATGTAATTAACTTGTAATTAGGGTTTAAGGTGAAAGTGATAACAATAGTTTTGGGGCTGTGATGTCAAAACAATACAAAACCAGAAAAACACTGTTGTTCATAAACATAACTGCACCTCTGACAAAGTTCCAGTAGGACAGAAGGACCCAGGTAGCCCTCCCTTGGGTTGGCAGCAGGACTCAGATAACATACTAATCAGCCATATTCAAACCTTAGCCTCCCACCTTGAGAACAAACACTTTGTCTTGGAAGAGGATGAATTTCGTCTAAACTCCAATCCCATTATGATTAAAATAAATTTTGAGTTAATACAGAAAATCAGAGTAGGTTTACCAGATTCCCACTATAGTGGTTTAAAAAAAAATGTTAACAACAACAACAAAAAAACCTTTAATATTTGAGATGATTTTCTAGGTCATTATTTGACATCCTGCTAGGAAAAGAGAGATTGTAAATACACACAACCAATCCTCTCTCACTTCCCCTTTGCCCTCTGGAAAGAAATAGTGCATTCCCCTTTTTCTTTCATCTTTTTTTGTGTTCTTTTGCATTGGGGTGGGATGGAGGGACAGCTGCCTGACTCTTCCAGAAGACAAGAATTAATACCCATAAAGCCCAAGAAGCCAACTGCATCTCAAGCTACAACCACAATAGACATCGACTTTTTCTTTAAGCTCACAGCTGGATAGCTCTAAGGCTACTGACATTTATTTTTTACGGGACAAAGAGTAAAACTACTTTCAATGAGAAGTTCTATCCCATTTACTTGACAGAGGATTCTGAATATTTTCATAGCTAAAATATTCTGAGATGGGATATCTGAAGAGGGAACTCACAAAAAAAAAAAAAAAAAAAAAAAACCAGAAAAGACAAGATTGCTTGTTTAACTGTGTCTGCGATGAGGAGATGGTCTAGACAGAGAAAGAACATGTGAGTACCCTGAGGACGGATGCACAGCTCCAAGTTGGTTCGTTCATGGTTCTGTCAGGCAGGTTGCCAACTTGGTCTACATACTGGAAGAGTAATTGTAAATGCTGTGGTTCCGCTCGGTTCTGGACCTTCTCCTTACTGGTATCTAATATGACAAACACACAAACCCCACACACAGAACCATAAACTAATAAATGGAAAACATGAAAGAATTGGGTTAAAAACAGGATTGTATATTTGACCCCGTATTTGCTTTTTATACTTTATACACACACACACACACACACACACACACACACACGCACACGTACAGAGAGTCAACGCTGGCTTACAGGGTAAAAAGGTCATAGCTACCCAAAACAGAAGGTGGTGTCATGTAATTTTAATTTGGCTAAAAATCACATTTAGGATTTAGAGACATGGTTTTTTGTTCACCAGATGTCATCCAAATGTAGAAAGGTAATACAACAGGGTTAGGGATACTTTATAAATAGCACCTAAACTGCATTCTCTCCATCAGAAAAAGTCTACAGTTTTGTACTAGCTTCTTAGAGATTTTCTATTTGGGGATCGGCAAAAATTCAATCCCACTGTATATTCCTCCTGCTCTGCTTTCCCTGAGTTCTCTAATGTCACAGAACTGAAATGCGGTGTCAGAAATTACCAGCCCCCTTATCATCAATACCTGTTTACCCATCAGTTGACTACCAGCAAAGAGCAGTCAGCTGGGGGCTATTTCCATATTGCAGCCCCACATGACCACATCGATCACTTACTAAATCATTTCAAAGAACAAATTCCTCTCAGGATAGCTTAACCACATGAAACTGCCAACATTTGACATTTTTGACCTACAAACAGCAATTTTGCATGGTTCAATCTAATAGACTTTACCTGGTTCAAAGCAATTTTAACTTTTTCACAAATGCACGGTTACTTTTACCACTGTTAATCCAAACCAGTTAATCTTTCACCAAGTGGCCAACAACTGACTGCATAGGGAACAAAAAAGGTAGGAAAAATCTACTCATCAAACTATGGTTATAGTTGAGGAGAGGGACAGAAAAACAACTTAGTTTTCTACATGTACCTTTCTACATCATTTGAATTGTTTATGATAAAGATATTTTACCTTTACAATAAAAAGGAGATATCTGGAAAAGTTCTTTATTACAAGTGGATTGGCTAAAGAGAACTGAAATAACACTATAAAAAGCATACAGATGTTTAACTACACAATCAATATGCACCTACCATACAACTACAATAATGAATCACTGCCACTGCAGTGAGATTCCTCACTACTATTGGTGGAAATACTTATAAGGGCCTCTTACACTGCAGGCCCCATAGCAGCCTGTAATTTGCTCTCATATCACACAAAAATCCAAAATGTTGAAACAGTTTCTTGTCTAAATGCTTTCCTACATTAAAATTAGTTTACTCAAGGCAAAACATTCTCAATTGTATTGTTTCCGATGACTGCCACTTCGATTGTACGTGACCCATCAGCTACTTCTCCATGTTCCAGCTAGTCTTGTTCCTATATGCCACTGGAAAGACCCATGCAAATGCAGGTGCTACAAAAATGCTAGATGTGTGGTTCTTCTCAAATGCAAACATCTTGCTAGTAACTTCTGCAGAAATGAAACCTGCTTAGCAACAGGGATGGGAATGGTGGTGGTTATGTTCCAAGAATGGTCTTCAGACAGAAAAGAGACAATTTAGGGACTAAGGGTTTCTGTAAGACTTGACAACAGAAGAGTTGTTTGTTGTCTGGCCATAAAAATTAGGCTTAAAAGCTGTTAGGCAGTTTGCTTGATTTTAACTGTTTTATACTTTCTTTCACATGGGTTGTATGTGTAATCTGCAGGAACACTACAAAGTATGTAAAAAAAATATATATGTGGTTTGGCACCAAGCCTCTTGTGCCTTTTAGTTAAGAAGAATAAACATTTATATCATATTAGCTCTTGCTGTTTGACTAGGCTTAAATCAACTTCTCTTTACATGCAGCTATGTGAATGGCTATTATTGTATTCTTTTGCACAAATGAAGATAAGTTTAAAGTCAGAAAATATCTCCTTTGCCATGGCTACAAGTCCCAGTGCCTGAAGGTCTGCACATAGGACACTCAACTTTGTAAGACACCAGTCAAGAGGTGGAGTACTGTCGGACTCCTCCACAAAACTAGTTAGTTTTGCAGCATATTTTGGGGCACATTAGACTCCACCCACCCCCATCAGGAAGCAGACTTCACAACAGCTGCAGCTATAGGCCCAGCATGCAATGCTTCCCAAAGCATGGTCCTCCAACCCCCAACATCAAACTCACTGGCACACCTGAGATCAATGCAGATTCACTGGGTCCTATCCCAAACCTACCAAATTTGAACTTATAGGGATGGGCCCCAAGAATAATCCAATAAATATTTATTTATCATTTACTACATGCCAATCACTAGACACTGGGGATAAAACAGGAAAACACAAAAACCCTTGTTCCCATAAAGCCTGTATACTGTATTTTGACCAAGTTTGTATTTGATATTTATGCATCCTAAAGTTTGAAAACCACTGTGCTATGGCTTTGATATGGGGAGAGGGATAGCATGTTTATGAGGTGTGTATGTGTTTTTACGCATTTAGTTACATTTCAATCTAGTAGCTGCTTCACAAGCAAATCAACAGAAACAGGCAAGATAGTCACTCAGTTCACTCACCTCACCTAGTATCTATTTTTGTTTCTCTGTATCTCCATCAGCATCTCTCCCCGACACACACACATACACACACACACACACACACACACACAGACACACAAATCCATTGAGAGAGATTCTACTAAAAGTTACAGTCTTGAGCTAGAAGGCAGAGGAAATTCATTATTCTGAAAAGTTGATGGTACTTTGATGTGTGCAGTTTTCTCCTAGTCAGTTCAAAACTCCAAAATATGTCAGCCCATAAAGTTTTTCATAATGAATAAAATGTTCATAAAATCAGGATTATATGGCCTTTTCAATCCTACAACAATTTCTAAAATCTGTGAAAGAGTAAAGTTTTTATACTACAAGGCTATAGTAACCAAAGCAGTGTGGTACTGATATAAAACTAGGCACATATATGAATGAAACAGAATAGAGAACCGAGAAATAAAACCATACACCTACAATGGATTTTCGACAAACCAGACAAAAACATACACTGGGGAAACAACTCCTATTCATAAATGGTGCTGGGAAAATTGGATAGCCACATGCAGAAGAATGAAACTAAATCCCTCTCTCTCACCACACACAAAAATTAACTCAAGATGGATTAAAGACTTAAATGTAAGACCTGAAACCATAAAATTTCCAGAAGAAAAATTAGGAAAAGCTCTTCTGAATATTGGGCTTGGTGAAGAATTTATGACTAAGACCCAAAAGCAAATACAAAAAAAACAAAAATAAATAAATGAGACTTAATTCAACTAAAAAGTTTCTGCACAACAAAAGAAATAATCAACAGAGTAAACAGACAGCCTATAGAATGGGAGAAAATATTCACAAACTATACATGCAACACAGGACTGACATCCAGAACCTACAAGAAATTCAAACAAATAAGCAAGAAAAAAACAACCCCATTAAAAAGTGGGCAAAAGACATGAAAAGATTTTTTTCAAAAGAAGACATACAAATGGCCAAAAAACTTATGATAAAATGCTCACATCACTAATCATCAGAGAAATGCAAATTAAAACCACAACTAGATATCCATATTACCCTTGTCAGAATGGCTAATTATTAAAAAGTAAAAAAACAACAGATATTGGTGCAAATGTGGTGAAAAGGGAACACTTACATAGTGTTGGTCAGTTTATAAATTAGTACAACTTCTATAGAAAACAGTATGGAGAGTTCTCAAAGAACTAAAAATAGACCAACATATTCAATCCAGTAATCCCACTACTGGGTCTCTAGTCAAACAAAAAGAAATCATAATATCAAAAAGAAACCTGTACTCACATGTTTATCACAGCACAATTCACAATTGCAAAGATATGGAATCAACCTAAGTGTCCATCAATTGATGAGTGGATAAAGAAAACGTGGTACATATATACCATGGAGTACTACTCAGCCACAACCAGGGAATGAAATAATGTCTTTCACAGCAACTTGGATGGAACCGGAAACCATTATCCTAAGTAAAGTATCTCAGGAATGGAAAAACAAATACTCCATGTTCTCACTTATTAGTAGCAACTGAACGATGGGTATACACGGTCAAATAGAGTGGTATAATGGACTCTGGAGACCCAGAAGCGGGGAGGGTTAGAATAGGATAAAGGATCAAAAAATTACCTATTGGGTACAATGTATACTATTCTGGTGAAGGTAATGTCTCTGACTTCACCACTTTACAATTCATCTTTGAATCAAAAACCAACCTGTATCCTCTAAATCTACTGAAATTTAAAAAATAATTTTAAAAAAAAGAATCAATAGCTTGAGCAAGCAACAGAAAATCCTCTGTGATACCGTCAAAGATTTGGAAGGTTAGTTGAGAGCCCAGCATGGTAACTGAAGATGGTATGTGTAATCTACAAGAAATAGGAAAGATTATTTTAATGTTTTACACTTTTTCTTCCTCCAAGGATACAGAGGCTCATGTTCTTGAAATCAAGTCGAATATGAAAAATACTGCAGATTGGGCTCAAACTTGTTATCTGTTTCAGAGACTGAGAGGAGGAAAATGGGAAGGAAAACCATTAAAAGCCATACTCTTATTAGATCACAGAAAACGAAATCAAAATCTGAAGACAAATCCCAGACATAGCAAATTAAGTTGCTTCAGACCAACCTTCCCACTGAGAATTATTTAAATATTTCTTTTTATTTTTAAATATGTTAAATATTTTGCAAAGGTCGAATATTATATGATTCTTTAATGTTCTTTTTTATAAAGATGGAATACAAGAAATAGGACCTAGTGTTCGATAGAGCAGCAGGGTGACTATAGTTTATAATAATCTATTGTGCATTTCAAAATAGCTAGAAGAGAATAATTCGAATGTTTCTCGTACAAAGAAAAGACAAATATTTAAGGTGATGGATATACCAAGTATACTGATTTGATCTTTACAAATCATATTAAAGTATTAAATTATCACATCTACCCCGAAACTATGTATTAACACATCTATTATGCACCAATAATAAATTATTTTAAAAACACACACACACACAAAAAAGAAATAGCAAGCTTTGTCGTAATTCCTTCAGAACCGGCACTTTGATAAACAGGATACAATCAGCAGGTCCGGACATACAGTAAAGAGATTCTGAGGACAGAAGGAAGAGAAGAGAAAGGCCATAAGAAATGAATACAAATTTTGGTTGGGGCTGGGATGAGATCTCAAACATACCACTACTTCATTTGGCTGAATAGCAAAGTCAAAGCTTAAAAAAATCACCAAGTGCAGTACAGCTCACAGCCCCAGAGCCTGTTCCTCACAGTCGGTTCACCTTCAGGCAGTCACCTACCTTCTCCCATTTCTCCTTCACGACAAAACTCAGTAAACTGTACCTGCGCCTGAACAAAGCCTTAAAATCCTTCATGCTGCCTCTCGGCAGCGGTGACCTTGGTGGGAAGCCACATTCATCCCAGCCCTGCATGAGCTCTACCAGTCATAGGAAGGTCACAAACATCTGAGACCCTGCTTGCTCCTCTGCCACCTGCACTTGTTCTCCTTCAAATCCAACAACGCGCAACTGCTAACTCCACAGTGCACAGCCAATTCTAGCACCACGCAAATGTTCAGGATGTTTACAAGACCCTTAATCTAAGACAAGTAATTAACAATTCAGTGAGGCCTTCCAAGCATATAGTGACAAACACAGGGGAATCCCAGCCTCTGAGTGGTCTTGTTTCTCTCCTGCTAATGCAGCATTTGGAGGAGACCATTCTACGACTGGAAAGACAAAAAAGCAGGATAGGAAAACAAACACACCTATAAAGGGTACAGTGATTTATCTCACGTGTTCAGTATTCAGAAGCCTATGATGACAAAAATAAAATTGTTTATGACAAGTTACGTATGGCAAAATGTCATTTAATGAGGTTGGGGAGATTCTCCTCCCAACTTTTTCTGAAAATAAGAATTTCCTAAATCTCCTTAACATTAGAGAAGCCACTTCAATGCAAAAAAATAATAACTTTAAAAGATTTTATTAGAGCCTCCTGTTTTCTCTCCTCTAAAGTCATTGTCTACTTGCCAGAAACTGGCAACATCTTAGAAGTTCTAGATCTCATGCAACATACTCTATAATCGCTGAAGATAACACATTTAAAAGTATGATCTACTATGATAATCATATAAGTAAAAGACAAGCGAATTATACATTATATATTTTGTGTTTCTAAATTAACAAGGTAACTTCAGATTGTCATAGTAGTTTAAAAAAAAAAAAGCTATTCAAGAAAATGACAATGAGGAAGAAAAACAGGCTTCTCTGCTGTTGACCTCAAATTTGACAGAAATTTTGTTTCTCTGTCTCCACCACTGCCAACCAGAGGAAATGGGGGAAGAAGTAATCTGATCACACATTCCTCTGGATAAGAGACTATCTGATTGCTGACACTTTGAATCTCAAACATTGTGACGTACAGGGGCTTTTCTTAGTGTCTCTGCAAGGTACACTTGTGACGGGCACTGACAACAGCTCCTGCACATACAACGTGCCCTTCCACACAAGAGAGGTGGCTCCGGAGAACTACGGCAAGCACCCACCCATCACTGGCATTACCACCAGCTTCTCCATGTGGTCAACCTTCTGTTGACCCAGGTTTCCCTCTCTAATAAAATTTCATCTTGTTTCATGTACGTTACACACACAGATAGACACACACACATATACAAAATCTTAGTGCACTGAATACATCTATAAATTAACTTCTACAAAGGGCGATTGATTCATCATGCACAACAGAAATAATCCTCATAGAATCGTAAAGCTAAGTGTCACCTTCAACTGCATCCAAGCCTTCATTTGACAATTAACGACACTAAAAAATAGAGAAACCTGGCCATAGGTCTCAAACCCTGGCCTCCTGGTTACTGACATAGTACAATTTTGTTTTTATAATGAAATATGCATTCTCTGCTATTCCCTTTGTTTTAGTTTTCTTGTCTTCATTCCTAGTTTTTTTTACTGTGGTCATGGTTTCCCTTTATCTTCATATCTTTCCAAGCATTGAATAGAGAAAAACCTGATGCCAAGCAGACTAGAAGGACATCAGACATATCCTTGTTGTTGTGAAAACTGTTCACTTGCAGCGTCACCACCTGGACTAAAGAGGTTTAAAAAGATAGTAATAAGTAAAGAGGGAGCTAAAGGGGAAATAGCTGTTCAAATCTGCTTTTGAAAATTGCCTGTATCTGATCAAGTCACTTCTTAAAATCCCTCAATGGCTGCTTAACAGGGCTTACAAGGACCTCACAATAGGCTCCTGATGGAGCTCTCCCCGTCCCCGCCACACTGGGGACTCCAACCATGTGGCGCTTCTCTCTCATCTCCAGCTCATCACCGTGCTCAGACTAGGGGACGTTGTCCCTTCCGTTCCCTCTCCCATAGCCTCTGGGCCTCACCAATTCCCACCATCTCTTTGGATCTTAACTTAGCTATCATTTTCTTTGGAAGTCTCCTGACACCCCAGGTTAAGTTAGGTGCACTTTCTATCAGTCCCTCACCATGGAATGTTGCTGTCACAGTACAATTACCTGATGGACTATTTCCACCTCTCTCTATCGCACCCCTGCCCCATTATTTGCACTGACTCCTGCTGTGCCCATAGCACTCAATTCATTGCTGAGTTTAGAGAAGATGCCTATTAAGTGCTGATTGAATAATGCATGTATGAACGAGAACAACAAAATCCTTAAGTGATCTTCCATAAATCACTGCAAACAGCACAGTTTCTAGTATTGCACTCAACCGTAGATTAGATATCTTACTACGATGTGTTTAGTTCAGACTGGATATCTTGACGAAAATAAATCCATTCTCATGTTTGTATTATCTGACAAACACACTGAGGCTGTATATTTTACTGAATTTTAAAAAGAAGCAAAAAAATATCCTATAGGGTGTCATTAGGAATTTTCCTCTCATAAGTGGGTGAAATTTTGTATATTAAGGTTATAGCTTAAAAGGCATTATTTTATTTCTACTCATTTAAAATTATGGAAACATGGTAACAGATTTGCTTTGAAAGTATAATTTATTCCTAAAAGCTTATGTCAGAAAGCAAAATTGTATCCTAATATTTTATGCAGCATGAGATAAGCTCATAAACAATAAGGCAGTAACAATGAGAAAAGGAAGAAGACATTCTAACCATACACGGATTTACAGTAGAGTCAAATCTAACCCACAGACTTGGTATGTTTGGCCTGTGCAATGTATTAAAAATTTTATTAAGCACTTAAAGATCAGAGGATTTCACATAATATGCACAACTCTTGCTTTTCTAGAAAAATGAGAATCCTTGCCATACTGGGCTTCATGATATGGGTAGAAATTATATGACCCTTATACAAGCACCACTGGTATGGTCCCCACCCTCCCTACTCCCCAGGAGTGGCAGAAGCTCTTATGCCCTGTTATTTGCTGAATCTCTAAGTTTGTGATACTCAAATTAATATTTGAATGTCATGTATGAAAGTCCAACATCACTTTGTAGTAGAAAAAGTAACAATTATGGGGAAACTGGAAGTAGACAATTCAAAGTGGAATTTATGGGTCCCACAGATCAATAAATAGAGTAAGAAAAGGGATGTGAAGGAAAACAAGGAAAAGCTGTTATAGGATGGTCATAATTCCTGCCAAAGAAGAATAGGCAGAAATAAAATTATAACCATTTCAAATTGTTTATCTTAAAGCCTCGATGAAACTCACAAGGTGGAATAAGAAACCCTTGGTGTTACTAGCACAGGACTTTTCTTTTCCTCACGTTGCTTTGAATATAGATTCATTGACTGACAGATCTAAACAGACAATGAAGGACATTTAGTCCAACGGAGGTACTTTTTCGGATACTAACAGTGTGGCCCAGAAAAAGTGTCAAAAATCATAGACTTGAGTATGTCTCTTCCCGTCTCTAGTCCTCTGTTTCCCCAATTCCTTCACAGAGACTTAGAGAAAAAGCCAGGTAGGCATTAAACTGGTATTAACCTCCTAGTCAACTGAGGAATAAAGAAAAACAAAATGGCCTTATTCAAGGTAGCAACGAAGAGCCAGTGGCAACCTGGGCCAAGAGCCAGGTCTGATTCCCAGGCCATGCAGCCAGGCTTCCACCTATAAAACTGCGGTTTAAAGTCTGAGAACACTGCAGGCAATGCTTTTGATCACCTCATAGCGTCCACCCCTCAACACTCACAAACAGAACAGAATAAGGAGGAGGACAACCATCAGAGAGGAAACGTTATGCATGAAACTTGGAGAAAATCAGTCAAATAATACTTAATATTAGCAAAGATGTGAGAAAATAAATACACTCATACACTATTTGAGGTTAGAGTGTTACTGGAGTGGGAGGGGAGATTGGTCAACATCTGTCTAAAATTAAAACACTTTTCATAGTCCTTGAACCAGAGTTTCTCCTGGAAATTTATTCTTATAGACACGGGGACAGAAAGAAGCAAGGATACATTAATAAGAATGGTCACTTCAATGTTGTTCATGAACAGTGAAAAACCAGAAATAAACTAAACTGTCGCTCACTGTGTTCTGGTTAAATAAAATATGGTACATTCATGTAACAGAAAAATTGTGTAGGCATTAAAAATTATGTAATAGTTCTATATAATAAGTACTAATACTGCAACATGCCTAAGATACACTTAGTGGGCAAAAAACATCAAGGTGAGAATTGTATATATTTTAAAAAAAAGTGTAGGGGGTGAATATACTCCAGAAGCTATGAACAAAAGTTACCTGTGCAGAATGACACAGAGCTCTGCCCAATGACGTGTGGGTAGAGTGGTGGTTTACCTTCCATCTCATAGTCATGATTTAGTTTAATTTTTTACCTAATCTATTATTTTATGTTAATATTATAAATATAGCTAATAAAATGTTTTTAAAATTCTTCTGCTTTCTACTCTCTTCTTAGGTGGGTATCTATTTAAAAAACTGCTTATTCATTCTTTCAAGTAATACTTACTGAACACCTATGTTCTGTTTATGATTATCTAATCTTGGAAGATGTAGCAAGGTACAGAAAGTGCTAGAAGACTTTTAAGATTTTACTCCTCCTGGAATATAAGCAAAAATTACATAATACTATGCGTAGGTTAGTGATGCAAGAGACAAGCATCCAAGAACAATTCCAGATTGCTTTGGTATAACCAGCCTAGAGAAATGTTTTGATAAGTACAAGTACAAGCCCTTCTTCCCTAAGTAAAATAAAGCAATTGAACCAAAATAAATAAGTATTCTTGCCATCCAAAAAACTTTCTAATGGAATTTCAAGAGGAAAGGAGACAATGAAAAGAAAAATAACATCCTGCTTGCCCCTCCTCCATCCATACAGAACACCTTAGAAGAAACAGACTGGGCCAAGCAGAGATCAAACTGCTCCTGACAAGAGAAAGGGGAGGAAAAGGGGAGTGAGCTGGCAGGGCAAGAGTGTATGCGGAGGCTGAGCCCCAACGTTAGGGTGCTGGGAGCCACTTGGGTTATTTGGGTGATGTTCACTCTTTCCCTGTGAATCATCTCATAAAACCAAGGCAAGCAATGGATCTACAACCAGGTGGTGACTGATCACATGCACAGCTGGCCACAAATACCCTCTACCCAGATCACGGTCTTAACTTACCCCGACATTGGCCATTGGGCAACTGATGTGTTTGTATATTTTTTCCTTTGTTCCTACTACCTCAATACATAAATAGATTTCTTTTTTCCTTTTTTAGGGAGGAATTGCTTATTGTGGTAGAAAGGTGCAGGTGAGCCACTTCTAGCAAAGTGAGACTGTCTCTGTTTAAACATTCCTGTAGCTAGTCAAGAAAGTGTTCAGCAACAGCACAGACTGTGGGAGCGCAAAGAATCTTACCTAGATCTTTACTTTAAGCAAAACGTCTACACTCAAGAGGGTGAGAAAAAACTCTACTACATCAGATCTGTATAAGTGCCATGTGAACAACTGAAATACTTAAGGGAATGAAAAGGAAGGAGAGAGAACTCCCAGTGGGGCAAAGTATAGAACCTGATAATACAGGTGTCATAAGGGCTGCTCTAGAAGAACCTGTGGATGTGCTATAACAAGATGTGACATTCTAAGCTCAAGGAACTTGAGTGTGGGGAAGGAGTGAGTGTCATAAATGGGAAAATATTATGTAGTTTATTTTGGCTGAAAAGCGAAAGTCTGAAGGGAAGTGATGGAGACAA
Organism: Propithecus coquereli; assembly: GCF_000956105.1. Taxonomy (NCBI): domain Eukaryota; kingdom Metazoa; phylum Chordata; class Mammalia; order Primates; family Indriidae; genus Propithecus; species Propithecus coquereli. The sequence goes on along the minus strand of NW_012155007.1, from coordinate 112,913 downwards.
AGTTGGAGACAAGGTTTGGGTCCCCACTGTTCAGGTTCTTATGCAGTTTATTATTTTACACAAAAAAGAAGGAAGAATTTAAAGAAAAAGTGAGCTTCTAGAAGATTCACCCAGCAGGAATACACAGAATGGATTACTGTCAGAAAAGAGGATGTCTCTTCACATACAACTAATTACCTAAAAGCACCATTCTAGTAGAACTTGACAGGACACTATTAATGGCTAGAAACTAACTGCCATCCTAGCTCAGTAACTTAACAGTGTCACCAAGGGGGAAAAAAAAATTCTCATTTTATTTTTTCAGAAAACTTCATATAGATATTATATTAACAGAAATAAAAATGTATATGTCTGATAAGAGGTTAGCGTTGAGTGGTTCCTGTTACTTGTTATATGAATAATATGATTTGTTAAAACAAGTCTTATGAGAAGATTTTCTGGGAATGTATTCAAATATGAGTAGCACCAGAAAAGAGAGCCAGGGAAAACAATCTTTGCTTGCCTACACAATATACAGTTGAACTTGGACATTTTCTTTCCTTCTAGTTTTAAACTACTACTTCATCTTGAAGAATAAATGGAAAAAAAAAAAAACAAAAAAAACAAGAGGAATTCAAATAAGTGGCTTACTCAATTTTCTGATGAAAATTTCCCCCAGAAAATAGTTTTATTTAGTAATTTTAAAAAAATGGAGAATAAAACTAAATCTTTAAAACAAGTGGAATAAAAATACTGATGTCCAAAAATGTTTAACAAGATTTACATCATGTAATCTTTATCATATAAATACCTTCAAAAATATAGATGTAATTTTAAAACTCATTAATGTATGCCATGCAATACTTGCTTATATGATGTTAAGAGAACTCATGTGTTCAACAAATGTCTACTAAATGACTACTATATGAGAGGCACTGTGCTAGGCACGGAAGACACAGCAGTGAACAAAAGAAAATACAAGCAAAAATATCACCCTCCTGATGCTTACATTCTAGTGGGGAGAGATAACCAAAAAGAAAAAAAAAGGGAAGGTGTAAAATATGTAGTTTGCTAGAGTGTGATAACTGCTAAAGAGAAAAATAAAAGACTTCCATGCCTGAGGTTTCTCTCTCTCCTGCTAGAAATTTCGCCACAAGCTGCCATCTTGTGACTGACCTGACCTAAGGGTCACTTTTAGAATGAAGCTGACACCAAGGACAGAGGAGCACAGAGACGGGGAAGGAGTATCACACACCATCTGAAGCCCCACCTTTCCTCTGGACTTATAATTGTGCAAGATAACACGTTTCCTTTTGGTTTAAACCATACCATCTGAGTCAAGGTTGTCTGTGACTTGCAGTCAAAAGTACCCTGATATGTAAATGGCACTGAGACTTTCGTACCCCTCATTTGTTGACTGTAGAGAGGGTTGAGATCACACGAACCACGGATCTGGAGGTTAGAAATGAAACCTGATCATTCCTGTCAGCTTTCTGCAAATTTGTACAAATAGAATATGAACACGACCGGAAAATGGAGAACTTTCTATCTAGAAATTCTGAGAATATAATCTAGCTTCATGCTTCATTTTAGAGCAGAAGGGACCAAAATCCACCAAAGGGACTTAGGAGCCCCCACTCTTAACTCCCAGGCCAGTGCTCTCTTCACCATCTGTTCTCAACAAACACGATGTTAGCTAAAAGAGAACTTACATGTCACTTAGACCGAACTCTTAATTTTGTAGACTAAAAAGTATATCCTTCTTCACCTCACTCCTCAATAAAAACCTCCTGAGATGCTGGAGAGTTAAATTCCTTGACAACAGTCAGGGTTTACCAAAAGCAGATAAAAACTCACGTCTCCTAATTCCCAATTGTAAGTACACTTCTGTAGGTCATCTCCCTGCAGGTTCCAGTATTAAATGCCTATGCAATTTGCTATTAAAGTGCTTTTCTAATTTTCCAAAATATTTCTGGCTAAACTTGCAGAGCCTGTTATTGCTCTGTTGCTCTGTTATATGTCTGTTGCTAAGGGCACTCCAAGGAGTAACGGGATTTTTTTTTTAAATCCATTCCATTTTATAGTATAAAACCAAAATAATAACTTGGCATCACTGTGAAAATAGCATAAAAACCCTTCCTTACCTTTTCCTTAGTAGAATTTCCAGTATGCTATATCAATAGAAGACTGACAATGGAGATATATATATCAGTAAAAATTACACTATACTATACACATCATAGATGAAAACTACATTACCTGAGGCAGAAATAGCGTAAAAGCCATCTGGATTTGTTACAGGCCATTGAATTTCCCTATACCATGCCTTTACAAGGATTTTCCTCCCTCTGATCAGGAGGTGGACTTTGGCATCCAGACCAGAAAGTTCCCAAGAGACTGCTCCTGGCTCTCTTATGCACAGGGGAACGAATTCTTTTCACTTCTAGGGAATCAAGCTTCTGCCCCGGCAGTGCTGCCATATGTCTGAGTCCAAAAGGATCCCCTGCCACCACCCCAGCACTAGGGAGACCAGATCAATTGCTTTCCAGCATGCTTGTTATTCAGGACTACTATATATTTGTTGTTTTTCCTAATGACTGTTATCCTTAAAATTCAGGGCTGTACTACTATCTCTCATAGATAGAAGGTTAACCTACTGAGATGGAGACAGTTATATCCCAGTGGCTTAAAAATATCACCATCGATTAATTTTAATGAATAAAATAATCAAGTCATTAATCAATTTTCTGATATAGCTGCAAAATTAATCTAAAATCAAAATAAATCACTACTTTTAAAATTTAAATTTGCATCTCTTTCCATGTAACAAGTACATACGAGTTACATTAAACTATAAGAATGTATTTTTTGAAGGAAAAGGGGATTGAGATTAATGGATTAGTGAGCCAAAATATTAAAGCTAGAAGAGAACTAACACTACGTGATGCAAACTTTTGGCTTGTAGAAAATTCATATGACCTCAAACCAAACATCATTAACTCACACTCTTAGTGAAGAAGATATAAATTTAAGGAGGTATCAAAATTTCTCTCATCTACTTAAAACAAGCAAACCAAATAGTTAACAGCAGAACAATCCTGTGAGTACAATAATAATGCTTAGGCCAGGTGTGGTGGCTCATGTCTATAACCCCAGCACTTTGGGAGGCTGAAGTGGGAGGATTACTTGAGCCCAGGCATTTGAGGTTGCAGTGAGCTATGACGATGCCACTGCACCCTGGTCCAGGCAACAGAGCAAGACCCTGTCTCAGAATAAATAAATAAATAAATAAAAATAAATAATGCTTTGGTCTCTATAAAAAGAAGTGGGAAAATTATCATCACTGTGCAAATTTCTCCAATAAAAGCAACATTAGCAGTAAGGTTATCTGGTATCCCTGGGAAAGATCCATATAACAAATCAGGAAATGTCAGGTCACCTCTTCACTCATAAGTTAAGATCTTTATTCAACTCAGACCCTAACAGATGGATTAATGAGTTTTAAAAAGCAGGACTGCAGTTTTAACCATTATCTTCTGGTTACATACAGTGCTCAGTAGCAGCCACTTGTTAACGGTGGTACCAGCTTTTGAGATCAATGGTGCCAATTGTGTGTGTATGCGTGTGTGTTTAATTTCCAGGTTGTGTCTAAAACACTCTGGTTCTTCTGAGAAAGCTGTCTTTTTGTTTCAAAAGTCTTTTCTAGTGGCTTCTGCTTTCTCCAATCTGTGCCACTTGTTCCTAACACTCTTCCTTTCTGCCTTCGTTTTCCTAAGCTAGAGTACCAAATTACTGGTGCACACTCTCATTGCCTTCTTTTGCACAGTTCACTAATAAGTGGACATTTCCCACCTTAAGCTGGCTTCTTTCAAACCCTTCACAAAAATTTAACATGAGTCTCACAAAGTGCTAAGTACTTGTGGGGATCATTTGATAGGAACAAAGAAAATGAAGTCAGATGCCTAACATTATTGCCAAATTTCATATGATGGTTTCATAAGATCAAAATAGCATCATGGCTGGGTGTGGTGGCTCACACCTGTAATCCCAGCACTTTGGGAGGCCGAGGCATGAGGCTCAATTGGGGTCAGGAGTTCAAGACCAAGCTGAGCAACATAGTGAGACCTCTTCTCCACAAAAAAAGAAAAATAGAAAATTAGCCAGGCATGGTGGTGGGTGCCTGTAGTTACTTGGGAGGCTGAGGCAGGAGAATCGTTTGAGCCCATGAGTTTGAGGTTGCAATGAGCTATAATGACACCACTGCACTCTAGCCAAGGCAACAGAGCGCAACCCTGTCTCCAAAGGGGGAAAAAAAAGCATCTTGTGAAAAAATACATAAAATAAGTTGCTAAATTTGTCTAGTACACGACAAAGTTGTATCATACTTCTGACTATAATAGTCAAAAGAACATAGGCCAGGATTTAAATTTTAGGCTTTGTTTCTGCCAGCTTGTGATCTTGCTAGGTTATTCTTCATCTATACCATGAGGATAATACCTATATCACAAGGATACTACAAAGCCTACATGAGGACATGCAAAACACCTACCATAGCACCCAGAACAGAGTGGGCACTCCATAAAAATTCGCTTCCTCCCTTCCATAAGCAAGGGTCTGGAACTACCAAGAATATAAGCAGTAGCCTCAAGTAACCACAATCCATCTTCTAATCCTCCCAGTTTTCTTTGTTCCACTGGAAAAGCTGATGCCTGTATATGTATGATGAAAACATAATTACTCACCAGAAACTTCATACATAAGTGCTACTGTGGGTGAAGCCCTGTAATGGAGGCAACCAAGCAACATGCTTAGTTAATGATAGACTTTAATTTTAGAGCAGTTTTATGTTTACAGAAAAAGTGAGCAGAAAGTTCAGAGGGTTCCCACACACTCCCTCTCCTCCCACTTCCCAGTTTCCCCTATTATGAACATCGTGGGCTCCATTCATTATGGCTGATGAGGTAATATTGATCATTTTTATTAAGTGAAGTCCATGGTTCATGTTCACTCTTTAGGTTTTACATTCTATGGGTTTTGACAAAGTTAAAATGAAATGTGTCCACCATTACAATATGACACAGGATAGTTTCAATGTCCTAAAATTCCCTGTGACTTTTACTTTTTAAACAGGAATAATGGTTTTTGCTCTGATTATGAAAGTAAAATATATTCACCTCAAAAAAAAAAAAGTTCAACAATTTCAAAAAGCAAAAAAACAAAAATTCATCAGAATCCCAACTGGTAGAAAACCACAATTTGGTGCCTTTGCTCCAATTTCTTTTTCCATTCATATGCTACCATATGTGTATGTGTGTGTATATGTGTACTCTCCTGGATTTTTCCTTTGTTCATTTTCATTTTAATTTACACACACACACTCAATGTCAATAAAAAAGTAAACAAAAATCCTCAGAATTCCCACAAATGCAGTATTGGTTAAACCTCTCAACAGAGAACAGTTGTAGCTCTCTGGTATATAAGAATGCATGTTAAGAGGTTTGTCTCATCTTCTACTACAAAGATAAAACCCAATTATTTGATTGTAGAAGGGGAGAGCACTGAAGTGGAAGTGAATAAAACAGGAGAAAGGATAAGGAGAAATGGTGCCTGGACTCTTTCTCGGTTTAAATTCCTACAAGTCTTCCAGAGCTTCCATGTTGTACTATCTTGGACTCAGACCACAAGTTTCCTTCATGTGTCCAATTCTCCACCCACCAGCCTGACCCCAGCAGAGCAAGGGATGGGAAGGACCACAGTTAAAAGACAAGAGACTATTTTAATTCCTGTTCTCTCTGCCTACCTAAATTTTAATATATCAAAAGGGCTTTTATAATTAATTTTAGGAGAATATCCTGTTCTGGTTGCTCCATTGGATATTTTTGGCAGATCAGTAAGGCTTTAAAGAAAACGAAAAGCCTCCTTATGTTTTTATTCTTAAGGATCATGAACTTTCCAAACTTTATGGCTCAACTAACAACTAAGACTTGAGCTCTGTTCATCCTTGGTTCTTAAAAATCACCAATTTCTCCAACAAGGCAAACTGCACCCACTGCTATCTTTTCCACTCATTTAAAATAAAATAGAGCTTTGAAAGGAACACAGGCAGTTGCTAGGCTAGAAAAGATAGGAGAAAAGAACATCTTAGCTTGAAAGGCCAATAGCTTCTGGTTATAGTGACAGCCAGTCCTTCTTAGAAAGAAAATAGATGTAGCTTGTCCTCTGAAGCAAGTTATTTCTAGCCTCTCACCCCCGGCCCAAAATGCAAATGATACTCAGCTTAACTCTCACCCTCCATGCTTTTATATCTTTCCAGATGTCTACACAGTAGGCATACAATAAATGTTGGCTGTACTGAAACCAATGTCCCAGGTAGCAAACCTGTGAGTCAGTACAGAATGGAGGCACGAAGAGTCACGATTAATGCTAAGAAACAATTTCAAAAAGGGGGAGGGACCTTACTATTGACAAGCACTTGGTAACATAATACACTTTGATTCTGAATGAAAAACTTGCATAAAACTCTATTGTCTGTAATAAGTTATATTTCACTAAAACCAACAGTTTATACCAGAAAAGGAAGGTCAGCATAGTATCCTATGATGCCATTTGGACGAAGTGTGAAAAATGACCAGAAAATACAATTATTTGTTTCTCACATGTAGTATGTGCTTTCCACCTTTCAAAGACTTCTGAGGCACAAATTTGCCATTCGTTTCTGAATCTTGAGGAACACGCTGCAGCAAGCAGACCATTAAAGCGCTGCATTCTAGGGAAAAGAACAGATGGGGTGGGAGGAAGTAAGCAAACGGGCTTCCCTGCTTACAACCTTTGTCACTAGAAAGCTCTCTCGCTGTGGATTCCACCACACTGGAACGGCAAGCCTGTTCATTATGGCTAATGAACTTCTTCATACAGAGGCAGGAGGCATGGGCAGAGTGGGAACAGGTACACGGCTACAGCTCTGGAGATCACACTATCATCTCAATTCTACACCACTAGCTATGCAACGCTGGGTAAGTAAATTAACCTCTGGGACTTGATTCGTCTCCTCACCTCTTAAATGAATGGGTGGGACCAGATTTCAACATTTTTTCACGAAAACTTTCTCGCTAGACCACCAGCAAGTCCACCGCAGCAGAAAGAACTTTGATCAGTGTATGCTCTGTAATTTGTATTATGAAAATAACAGGCATACCACAAATGTTTTTTCTAACAACACATGCTTTCCCCTCCTCACCACAATCCTGATATGCAACCCACACCACGCTTGAAAACCACTTTGCTAGGTGTTCAATATGCCTGCTTACACTAATGTTTTGAGAATCTGCAAATCTAAGGTTCGCCCTACAAAACTCAGGCACAGCTTCAGACCAGCAATGATGCCCACACATCCCTCTGCATCTGTCTATCCACCTGCCCCTGACCAGGCGAGCAGGAGCCAAAAAGGCAGAATCCAGCAGGACAAGCCAAAGGACAGGAACTCTGAGTACTTTCTGCACGCATAGCACTTGCAAACATAAGAGTTTATTTTATCCTCAGTGATACTTCAATATTTAGCAGTATATTAATTTTTTTCATCCTGAATGATATCTTAAAAATACAAATCTATTCAAGGGATTTTCAGGTATTTTCCTTTTAAATATGCTTATCTGCTTTAAATACTAAGTTTTTTACTATAAATTACTCTGTATATAAAGGAACTTAAAAAAAACTATAAACGGCCACATCTAATGTAAATTCCTTGCTGAAGATGATGACTTACTTTAAGAACCCTAAGTCTGCAAGTAATTCCAAGTATTCCATTTTATGGTCAGCTTTGTGCTTACACCACTAATTTGACTTCTGGTTTTACATAACATAAAGATGCAGGACAGGGGAAAACTAAATCAATCAGCTAAGTGCCCAATAACAAGTGTTCTCATTAGGTTCTCTTATGTGTAACCTTCCCCTGGGCCACTTCAGTAGTGGGGAGGGTGGCAAGCAGCCAAGGAAACAGGGAGGAAGGTTACTGTCAGTAAGGAAGACATGGTCAGTGGAATCTAACACAAAGAACTGAAGTGCCTCACAGGGATCTCAACTCAAATCAGTCCATCATTCATTCAACAAGCAGATGAGTGAGTATCTCCACGGGAAACTCAGTCAGACACTGCTGTCATCAGCGAGACTAGTGTTATAAAGCCAGACAGACAGGAGAGAGAGATATGGGGAATTCAGTAGTATTAGATTAAAATAGCTTTAAGAATTCTGACCTAACTTAATAGGAAAAAAACATGAAACAAAGAATTCAATGAGAAGCTAAAGAGATTAGTCAGAGGAAGTTAAGTACCTCCCGATTCACAGGAATGCAGATTCAAATGAGATGAAAGAGCTACTTAACAGCAGAGACTTAGAATCCTCCAGTTGTGACACTGACTATAGAGAGTGGTGCCAGGCGTCCTTCAGTGGCTGGGGAGGAGGATGCTGCTGGACCTGTGTGGCAGACCTCCACCAGGTCTCCAATCTCTGGCTGGTAAGTTCCCTAACTCACTTTAGGTAACAAGGCCACTCTTCCTGGGATAATAACTCTAAATCACTCTGGGTAACAAGGGCTCTGGGAATGTTTAGTTTTAAACAGAGACACAACGATTTTAAATCAAACCCACAGTACTAAAACCTCTGAAGTTAAGTTTAGGGTTCAATGTATAATCACTTGGACAGGGTTTAATATGTACTTCATAAAGTATTTATGTTTAAGACAGTCTGATATATTAATAGACTATCCTTATAATTTCAATTTAACTTATTTTAGACTTTGATTTTAAATTGAAAGGTGAGAGAGAATTTTATTAGGTTCCCACCAGCAACGGAATGCTTAAGATGAACTACATTCGCAAATTTTGTTTTATTCGATTTGCAAGAATAGTTTACATACTTGGAGAAGTACTAGTTGTTAAATCAAGGCATTTGGATGCTTAAAAAGAACCAAATATTATTAATAATATATTAAATTTATAAATGCAGTTTAAAAATATTTATGGGAATTGAATTAATTAGGCCTGTCATTGAACTGATTAAGGCTATTTAGTTGGTACTCCTCTAGATTGTTCTGAACCATAACCAAGCAGAATAATGTCCTTCCAACTTCTCCCCATAGTCCACTTACCCACTGGCAGGAGACAGGTTGGCATTTTTCTAGGACTCATATTTTTAATCCTTCAAAAGTCCATCTTCCCTTCCCTCCTACTTCCACAGGAATGGTGTGTTTTTCTTGACCCTCACCTTTATGCTCAGTGTCTACTTGCACTCTATGCTAGGTAAAAAGAAATTAAGCATGCAAATGAGTTGGAAACTTAGGTCCACAGAAAAACCTGCATAAGAATGTTTATAGCAGTTTTATTCATAATGGCCAAAACTTGGAAACAACCAAGATGTCTACCAGTAGATGAATGTATAAGTAAACTGTGGTACCTCCATACAATGGAATATTATTCCATAATAAAAAGAAATGAGATATCAGTCCAAAACAAGACATGTAGGAACTTTAAATGCGAATTGCTGAGTGAAAGAAGGCAATTTGAAAAGGCTACATATACTCTATGGTTCCAACCATATGATATTCTGGTAAAGGCAAACCTATAGAGACAATAGAAAGAGCAGCAGTTAACTGATGTTGGGGTGGGTTTAGGAGGATGTGAATAGGTAGAAGACAGGGAATTTGGGAAGCAGTAGAACTATTCTGTATAATACTGTAATGGTGGATACATGACATCATGCATTTGTCAAAACACAAAGAGCTATACAACACAGAGCAAATCCCAATGTAAACTATGGATTTTAGTTAATAATAATGTATCAATATTTGTTCATCAATTGTAACAAATGTACCACAATAATATAAGACCTTAATAAAAGAATGAACTGTGTGCCAGAGGAAATGAGTATATATGGGAACACTGGACCTTCTACTCAATTTTTCCATAAACCTGAAACTATTCTAAAAATAAAATCAGTTACTTAAAATACACACACACACACTCACACACACACACACACAAATGAGTATGCAAGTGAACACTGGACCTTCTACTCAATTTTTCCATAAACCTGAAACTATTCTAAAAATAAAATCAATTACTTAAAATACACACACACACACTCACACACACACACACACACACACACACACACACACACACACAAATGAGTATGCAAGTTTAAAGAAAAAACATTTAATTAAAAAAATTTAAAAAGTAGAAATTAAGCAATTAAGCTTTTTTTTTTACTCTCCCCTAACCTTGCCTTCCTACTAGAAGTGGTATCTCCATAAAGATGGCCAACAGTGCCAGGGATACTGAGTTCGTGAAAAATAAAATGAAGAAATTAATGCTTTATTCAAGAATTCAAAGGGAGTGGACCAACAGCCTACAAAGTTTTTTGGTTGCTAAATCATAGCGTTTAGGAGCTTTCCTCTAAGTTATTAGAGGCTTGAACTCATAGACATTCACATATAATTCACTCCAACAGCTGGAATTAACTGGCATCCTTGCTCTGGAAGGAATTTCTCTGGAAGGAATTCTTCTAAGATAGCTGTAATTGCAAATGCAATTTCTTGAAATTTCTATCTGGATGACTAAGCCTTAATTTAAAAAATAAAACTGCTAGGAGTTTTGACTAACAGAGGCATAACTACCATATTCTGTGTGGTCATTTTTACATTAATTTATCCTCAAAGAATCCTTTCCAAAACATGAGTAATAAATTTTTTAAACAATGTAAATAGACTTATGATATGGAAATTATGTCAATCAGAATTAGTCATCTTAGCAAAAGAGTTTATTAAAAATAATTCACATTTCCCAGATCCCTAATATTCAGGTTCATACTACCTGAAAAATTATGTTAGTAAGAACATAATTTTGCTATTTGCTATAATTTGCATAACAAGCTTTTTTAAAAAAAGGTTATCCAAAAAATTCTATATAATCACTTCCAAGATAACGGTTTGTATACACATCCCTATCATACTGCAGCAAGGCAGGCAAAGGTAAAGACCACCATAAGTGTGAAATAAATGTTTTCTAGCTCTGAAGAAGTATTCGAAATTTAATTTTTAGAAATAATTATACCATGGTTTTAGTGGTTTTCATAGGCATTTTACTTAAAGAGATGATTTGTAAATGACTACAATGAGGCCATTATCTTTCATTTAAAAAAAAAAAAATTCCTGGAGGTCCTACAGGGGACCTTTACAAATCTCAATTGCTAAACCGGAAAGCATCTTCTGTTAAATTAGCAAGCTCCAGCCCAAGTCAGAGGTTCACCTACACTTTAGTATAAACACCATCACAGACCGATAGATGGCTACATCTCAGCTGGTGATTCCCTGATTTGGACTATAGGAGTACTGTCTCTATCTCCCAGCTACTGTGAAACTCAAGTCACTTTAGCTATGTATGTAAGATTTAGTTATGTATATAATCCTATTGTTGGTGAATAGGCCTCAAGTGATTCAAATGTTAATTTGTCATGAATCCTGAAGTGAAGCCAAAATTTCAACAGCACAAGGAAACATAACCTTTCATGATTACCTGAGGAGAATTTAATTGCTTGCTTGAGCCAATAAGGACCATAAACTACAAATCTACCAAAACAACTTAATCAGCAAATATTTGAAATATTGCCAGCAAAAGGTAATTCAATCCTTGTGGCCATCTTATTCCAAGCTATTATTGTCTATTTTTATTACTATTTTAAATTATTTTATCATGGTTATGTCATATCATCATCACCATATTATCATCACCACGTCTATTAATTAGACTATTAACAATGATTTATTTTGCAGCACTTGACAATTTCATAAATCCAGTAGATTATTACAACAGACCCACAGAGCAAAATGGCAAAGTGTATCATTTCTCCACCCTCTTTAAAGATATCTCAAACACACATTCAACTTTGTTGAGTAACTTGTCCAGGGCTGCACAGCACTAATGAGTGGCAGTGCCTTGGAACCAGTTCTCACTCCACATCCACATTCTTTCTGCTACGCGATGCTACCTTTCATTAGCTGTTGTTTCGTTGGGATTAAAGGGAACAGAGGTAGAATTATTGATTCCCCAACTGACTCACAGCTCCCCTGAGAGCAACTGTTTCCAAAACTATTTTGGTACTATACCCTACAAACATTGTGTTCATTCTTAGGATGCAGCAGCTAGCTACAAGACACTTTCCCCATTCTGTCACCAACTGTGGCTCTGGGCACATTACATTCTTCTCCTGAAGCATTCTTTTGTTCTCTTCTTTAATGGGGATAATGCAAGTAGCTACACCTCATAGGATAGTTGTGTGGATTAGATGATATAATACACGTAAAGAAGGAAGTCAAGTACCCAGCTCAAAGTCCATGTAGAATCAACATTGTCTATCATCATCATGACTGTTTCCCAAAATTCAGCTCTAGGCACACCTGCATCTGTTAACATAAGCCTTCCCTGACAAATCCCATCCACAGGAATCTTCATTTACCCTTTAGATTTCCTTTGTATTTAGGAAAGATTTTGTACTACTTGCCAATATATGGCCACAAAATTGCTGCTCACTTCTTTCACAAAATTTTGTGTTACTGTTTGAAGAGTAGGAATTCTTTCCTTCTATTTATTTTTCCAAACATACAGAAAGTACCTATTATGTGCTACCTGTATTGAAATATTACGCATTCAAACAACAATCTGGAAATGTGTGTTTTCTCTGTTCTCTAGTCCCATGTCACAACAGCAGTAACCATCACAGCTAGGACTGGAGCTTTACTCTCAGTATGTCTAGTACTCACAAGAACCTGGCACAGGAAGACGGCACTGTCACTGCCTTGTTAGAAGAAAGGTTAAACAATCTGTCCAACTTCACATACCAAGTGCCAGGACTCAGGGTGGAGACAGGTCTGGCTGATCCAAACCTACCTACTCTTTCCTACTCTGACTTGCTGTGAGCATTTCTCCTGTTCCTGTCACCTTTCCAATCTGATCACATTAATTTATACCACCTAAGTAAAAGTGAAAAAGTTCCAACAGAGCTTCTTCTCTCAGTGCTGGAAGCCTTTGTACCAAGAAAAAAGTACATCCAAATTGAACAATGTAGCCAAAAAGAACAAATAACCAGAATTGTTCCCTCTACCTCAATCTTCCCTTCCCGGATATTTTTAAGTATTCAATGGGAGATGTTTATTCAAAACAGACAAATTATTGTTCTACTTAAAATACCTCAAGAAAATCATAATCAACTATTCTTTAACTATTTCTGAAGATAAAGAGCAAAGATATTTCCTTTGGGGTGAAGGAATTAACAAGACATGAGGAAAAACAGTCTGATAGCTTAGCGCTATTAGAAGAAAAATTTACAACTCATGAGTCTGAAATGTAGGAACATGAATTTTGAGTCTTAATGAACGATAACATCCAGAGGCAGTGGGATAGGCTCAGTAACCTCCAAGTCCTTTCCAGAGCCACCATAAAGATGGCCAGACAAAAAGGCCAAATTTATGATTCCTCTCTTTCTGTTATCTCCAAATCAGTACTTCTGGGAAGAGGCACATAGTAACCCCTGTTCACAGAAGGGTTCATAGAGTGATCAGCTTACCAAGCAGATAATTTTCAAAAACTTTTTATCAGAGTATAACATACATACAAATAAGTAAAAATCACAAGTATACAGTGCAAGGCTTACACATCCATATAATCTGCACCTGGATCAAGAAATAAAAGATGCCTAGCATTCCAGAAGCCCTTTCATATCCCCTTCTAAATATCCCTGCCATGAGTTATCACTGTCCTGATTATAACACTGTAGATCAGTTTTGCCCATTTTTGCCATAATTATATGTGCTTTTTTCTGTCTGCTGTCTTTCAGTCAACATTATGTTTCACTCTGTGTAAATGTATTAATAGTTCATTCATTGATATACCTAAGTTTTGAAGGGGAGAGTTGGCCAGAAGGATTCAGAGCTCAGCAGTGTTGTCCAGTGGGGCTGCTCTGTGGGCAGGGGAGGGAAGCACAGTCCTGGGTCTCAGGATAGGAAGGGAATTGCTAACCGTGGGCTGGAATCACAGAGAAGGGACTCCAAGTTCGCACTGACCCCAGCACAATGGGGGAGAGAGTAAAATGGGGAAAAAATGGAGAAGAAAACAGCAGCCATTAACTCATGGTCTTACTTCAAGTCATCTACGCAGGAGCCAGCCAAGCCCTTAGAAACATGTAACTCTGAAACTCTTTCAGGAGAGTTCACTCCCTGAGCTCAAATACAATCTTTCTAGAAAAAATTCCTCTATCTTATCACTCTCAGTTAATAATATTTTGGCTGTGCCACCTACAAATAAAACCATGCAATAAAATACCTACTCACTGATCCTCTATTGTGAGCCTAGCATTCTGCTAGATATTGTGAAGAATATTAATACCAAAGAAATGAAATATATTGTCTCACCTTCCAAAATAATGCAATGTTGAAAATGAGAAGAGCAAACACAGAGCTAATGAAGAAATATCAGATAGTATACAATGAAGAACAGAATGGTGCAGTACTAACCACAAGCAGGATTCACACCTTGGGGATTAAAGAGTAGAAGACTTAGAGAAGAGGGGACAGTCCAGAAGAAATGTCAGCAGAAGTAAAGGCCTGAGGCCTGAATGAAGGTACGGAGTGGACAATGGGTGGGCAGGGGTCTCCAGAAGGCTACACAGAGCCGACTTTTCCAGTGGGGATACCTCTTGATGGACTGGAGGGTAGACACTGAAGATGGTGAGAAGACGGTTCAGTGACCGGTAAGGTGAGGCCCTCCAGATAATGGAGGGGCCCTTGAAGTCTGACAGTGACACTTACCTTGATGAAGCAGGCAGTAAGGTTCCTAAACAGCCAAGTGAAATGTTGACCATGATTACAGTGGATGGCATGGAGCTCAGCTCACAGCCGTCTTCAGTGCCAACAGATCCATCCCTCAGTTGCTACACAACTGTATCCTTTGGTCGGAAAAGCTCTTGGCTATAGGAGCAGCCTCTGCCCAGTTCATGCCTCCTTGCAGGGGGTGACCTGCTCAGAGCCAGGTACTTGTGGAGGCAGAAAGCAGAAGATTAATAGAGTGGTTACAGAACAAAGGTCAGCCATGCAGGCAATGAAATTAGAGGGCCTTTGAAATGGACCTCAGGGGCCACTCAGGAGAATAAGGTTTAATGGCCTGGACTTTGGCCTCAATTTTTGACAACTTTAAAGCCCATCTCCAGCTCTGGAGCACTCTGTAGGATCAGCTGACGCTTCAGGCGCAACTTCATTGAAGGTCAACCTCTTTCTCTGTCCAGCCCCACCTTCCTCACTCCCTTGCAGCTGTGTTTCCTGAAGCAGTTCCCAATGAACATACATGTAACTTTGCCTCTGAGTCTGTTTCCAGGGACCCTGACCTAAGACTGTGTTTAAAGGGGACTAATTGAGCAGCAGAATGTAGGAGCAATTGAAAGAAAGGACACATGAATCAGAAGGACCCAGAAAGGAAATTATTTCAAGAACCTTCACTACTTTGTATCTGAATAGTGTAACAGCAGTGAAGCCGAAAAGGAAGGGGATAAAGGTGGTAGCCATTTTGATGAAAACTCTATAAACATGTAGAAAGATTTCTTATGAGGAGAGAGTAGTCTAACGTGACCGTGGCACAGGCAACCCTAGAGACTGATGTCTTTCAGTCTATGAAAACAATGTTAGAACACAATCCCTGAAGGCAAGAGGATACTTGGTCCAGGGCATTCCAACTAGAATTTGGTTTGGTCGTGTTGAGTTAGAGATAGCAGCAACATATTCAACTAGAGATACATTAAGTTGTCTGAAATTTGGAGCTAAATCAGTCAAGACTAGAGATGTGGATTGGGAAATCGGCACAAAGAGGTAACAGCTGGTGTCATAAGGGTAGGTGAACTCATGCCAGGAAGTGAAGACAGTCAAGGCCATGGATTTGTAGGATGCCACAGGAAGCAGAAAGAGGAGAACACCTCTGTAGAAAAGAGAGAAGACATCAAGATGCCATATTTAGCAAATAAAACACAAGATGCCCAGTTAAATATTGCAAGGGTCATACTCATATTTTATTCATTGCTTACCTGAAATTCAAATTTAACTGGGCATACTGTATCTCATCTGGCAACCCTTGGAATTTGGAAAATAAACAGACCAAAAACATAAACAACTTGGGAAAGTGTGACATAATAGAAGCTAAGATAATTCTTTAGTGGAAGCAACAAATGGTGTCAAATCAAAAATGGTGTTCGGGATGAACAAAAATTTTACATGGTCATGAGTTTTTGCTAAGTGAAAGTCACTGATAGCCTTTAAGAGAAAACATCCTAGTTTTTATCAGAAAATTTCTATAAAAGATTGATTCCTATGTTTGAATTACTATGTGCTTTCTTAATGTACTGAGTCTTGATTAAATTACTCTTTTACCAAAAGTGTCTCAAAGAGGAGCATTCCATTGCCCCTCCAGAAAAAAGGGCAAATGTTAGTTATTGCAAAGCCTCCTCCTCCTACTGGGGGAAGGTTAAGATTCCTCACAAAACTAGCTGGAAGCTCTGAAAAGACTGGTTTTCTACATTAATATATGCATTTTACATGACTACTTAAAACTTAAAGAAATGTCTTCTCTAAAGACTACAAATTTTTTAGAGTAAGTCCATGAACTCAAGGGGCCTACAGCAATTAAAAGAAGATAGCTTTCTATGTTTATTTCCATGAAATTAAAAAAAAATCTCCACAGGGAAATGGAAAATACAAATTGCACTTAGTGAACATGAGTTATTTAAAGTAGGCATTTAATTTGGAGTAATGTGTTGATGTGTATATTCATGTACATTTATATAGAAGGGACTATATCTTGGAAATATTAGCATTAAATAAAGTTTGCTGTATACCCTGTGGGTCACATATGCATAACAAATCATTTCAGTTACTTTCTTGTAAACAAAGAAAAATAAACAGTCTTCATTAGAAAAGTCCATAGGTTTGAAAATCTTAGTTCTTGACTATCATCTCAAATTTGCTTTCACATTGTATTAATACTTTATCTCTGAAATATAAAAACCCATAAATTGCTCTCCAATGACACATAAAGCTTCCACTAAAAACTCCATGCATAAACCAAAGCAATACATCATTGTACTTAAGGATTTGCCTAGATGCTTTATGAAGCCCAAAAGCAATACACGGGTTTATCGAATCATTGAAATAATATGCCCATATATTACTCTGGTCATATTTTTACTCCAAGTACAGCCATATGTATAATAATGTGGCAGCAAATTAAGAGTTTGGTTAACAAATTATATATATGCAAAAAATATTGGCCATTTGCTCTTTGTGGGTCTTAAGGTTTTGTTTCACTCAAAACATTTTAGATTAATGAATGTTTTACTTAAGAAAGGCAGGAATTCCTACTAAACACTGCAAATTCAATGCCAGTAACTTTTTCATAACATGCATAATCTTCAAAGTTGAGGAGAAATTATTCCTAACAAACCAAATTTACTGTCATTCACTTGCTTGAATATTTTTTACTTCATTTTTAATGGTTTCAGTAAATCTGAAATTATAATAGCATGGGCTTATTGGCCAGGTCTTTTCAACAGGCTATTACTGAAGTAAAAATCTTAGAGAAATATAAGAAGTATCTAGAAATATAGTTATTCAAGTTTTAGCTAATCTGTCAGTGATCCCCAATTCTAAAAAGATTCAAGCATGCATTTGAAAACAAAATTGTGTGATAAGCAGCTGTTCTTTCATGTTTTCCCATTTTCAGTTTGATTTAGCTCTCCCGATAGGGCAACACTTTAAACATATTTTCTTTTGCACTAATTATTCCACCATGTGTGATATATCAGTGAGTTCTGCTATATTAATTGCCTATGAAATAGCAATATGTTTAATATTTGGTTAATCTATTTTTTCAAGATTTAATTGGTTATGGGTGAATCCCTGCCAGACAAGTTTTAATTGTTTTCTAACACATTCATAATTCTGCTAGAGAGGACTGCGTGTGTTAGGCTAAGAAAGGAAATCTGGAGCAAGAGTTGGAGTAGAGTCTGCAGTTCTGGGCCAGTTAATTAGCAATTCATTTAAGCGTTAAGTCTTAACCTCTATGATCCTGCCTCTGGGAAGCAGCCCATCCTAGTGTTAAAAGCAGTACTTTAATGTCAGATGAACCTAGGTTTGAATCCACCTGGTAACCAATTCTGTGGGTTTACAACCTGCTCGTTAGCATAGGTAGGTAGTGGGAGACTGGTTCCCTCACCCACCAAGCATCCACAATATTCCAAATGTGTTAACATAAGAGAGGCAGAAGGAAAGATCTACTCCAGGTCCAACCCTGCAAGTCCCTGAGAGAGCAGAACTGTTTAGCTGCTTCCCACGGGCTTACAATTTGTATAGTTTAATTAAAGACTTTTTTTTTTTTTTTGAGACAGTCTTACTCTGTTGCCTGGGCTAGAGAGCCATGGTGTCAGCCTAGCTCACAGCAACCTCAAACTCCTGGGCTCAAGCGATCCTCCTGCCTCAGCCTCCTGAGTAGCTGGGACTACAGATGGACACCACCACACCCGGCTAATTTTTTCTATTTTTAGTAGAGACAGGGTCTTGCTCTTGTTCAGGCTGGTCTCGAACTCCTGACCTCAAGCTATCCTCCCTCCTCAGCCTCCCAGAGTGCTAGGATTACAGGCGTGAGCCACTGCACCTGGCCTAATTAAAGACATTTGGAAAGTAACAGAGAAAACCATTTATTAAGTGAGTATTATGCATTTAGAACTTTTGAAAAATATTACACAGGTCATCTTAAATAAGCAAATTCCACCAATCTGCTGCTCATCATGGAAACTGGCTCAATTCTTGGGAAAAAAAAGAAAAAAGGCCAGTAGCCCTACAGAAAAACTAACCTGGGTCTCCATCAAGAAAATTGTATAATCATCAATACTTCTGTGAAACCGAGTTGCTGTCATTAAAACTGCCCCCTGTTGCTGCTTCCTGCCCACACTAGTCCTAAGCTTTAGGACAAAAGGAGAGAGTATCAGCTCACAGATAACAGAACGACGGCCAAGTTCTTGCTTATTATTTCCTTCAATTCTTTTTCTTGGGCCCTGTTCAAGTTGTTGGGGTTTTTTTAAAAGTACTACTATCAATTCAATTCTTATGAGTATACTCAGGGACTTGACTAAGATGGCATGTGTCCAAAAAATATAAATGTCCCGTACTAAAATTTCCCTTAACCTTCTGCTTCTGAACTTTTCCCACAATATACTACATGGTACATTTTCCCTACATATGCTATTAATTCGCCTTTTTAAAAATTAAAATACGAATTATTTGATGGTCTTTTAAGGAGTTCCACCACATTCTAAAATGTCAGAAGAAAATGAAGAATACAGAGTAATCTGAATGACGTGTTTTTTTTGGCACTTCACACCAAGATCAAATATAATCTGTGGTAAGAGCTGCATTTTAAACATGTGATTCACTGCCAGATCTCTGACCATCTCCTCTACAGTGAAGACTCATGACTCTCACTCCAGGCCTGAACTCTCCTGATCTTGGTAGCTCAAACTACCTATTCTCTCTAGGACTCTGTTCTTTCATAAAAGGACAAGACCAGAGTACATAATCACTAATCACTAATGCTCTTCTCAGCTTTTGTATCCTAGGATTCAGTGATTTCTACTGGGATAAATGGCTATCACCTTGGTTTCAGCATATATACCATGAATCCAATCACTTTAGCCCTAAAACTGTTGCCACTTCTGTCTTTTCTGTTTCTGTAAATAGTTTTATCCACTTCAAACTATCCTTGCTGTAGACACTCAAATCGTTCTCAGAATTTACTAATCCCTTTGAACTGGACACAATCTTCAATATCTGGTTCTATCTCCTCTTTTCCAAGTGTTCCATGAAAGGGCTGTATATGCAAAGCAACCCCCAAATGCTGAAAGAGCTGAGAAACCAAAGAATGAGTCAGAAAAATAAAAGGGGTTTTATTGGGGGAATTTATAGATAAGATCTTCAAACCTGTTACCCCCAGACCCAACCAGGGCTTATATGTCATAGAGAAAGTGGGTATGTGCTCTGTGTAAGACAATTAAAAGCAACCCTCCAGGACAGGCAAGAATGCTGTATGTATAATAACCTATAATTTGCATGGTAACATCAAGGTTGCTTTAATCTAAAGGCAGGATTTATAGTGAGTACATGATCTTAACACCAAGGACAGTAAATAAAATAAAAGTCAAAAGACATGAGACTGGAGTTAATCAAAAGTCAACATGGCAGATTAGCATCCAAGATAGAGCTACTGATCAATCTACCTAAAAGTTTATCTATTTCATTGTTTACAGCAAAGAACAAACTTTTTAACTGATTCCTCTATTGTTTCTCTATGTTCTATTTCATTGATTTCCATTCTGATCTTTATTATTTCTTTCTTCTTCGAGATAAATTTTGCTATTCTTTATTCTTAAAGTGAAAACTTAGATTATTAATTCAAGATCTTTCTTCATTTTTAAAATGTATATCTGTATTTCTAAATTTCCCTCTAAGCACTGCTTTACCTGCATCCCACAAATTTTGATATGTTGTGTTTTTATTTTCATTCAAATTAAAATGCCTTAAATTTCCCATGTGTTTTTTTCTTTGACCCATAGGTGTTTAGAAGTATGTTGTTAAATTGCCATATATTTCCCAAATTAATTTTTGTTGTTTGGTTTTAATTTAATTACTTTGTAGCCAGAGAACATACTTTGAATTATTTCAGTCTTTCTAAATTTACTAAGATTTGTTTTGTGCTCTAGCCTATGGTCTACCGTGGAGAATGTTCAATGTGCTTTTGAAAAAAATGCGAATTCTTCTGAGGTTGGGTTGAGTGCTGTATACGTGTCACATTGGTTATACCGTCCTTCAAGTCTTCTATATCCTTGTTGATTTTCCGTCTAGTTGATCTATCAATCATTGTGAATGAGGTATTAAAATCTGTAATTAAAATTGTTGCATTGTTTATTCTTTCAATTCTGTGAGCTTATGCTTTCTGTGTATTTGCACTCTATTTTTAGGTTGTATAAATTTACAATTGTGAAAAATTCTTGATGTATTGACCCTTTTATCGTTATGAAATGTCCCCCTTGCTCCACAGACAAAATAGAACTTCATCTCTATTTTTTGACGTAAGTTCTATCGTGTTCAATATTAACAAAGTCACTCCAGATTTCTTGTGATTATTACTTACACAGTATATCTTCTTTCATCCTTTTCCTTTAACCTTTTTGAGTCTTTGGAGTTGAAGTGTTTCTCTTATAAACAGCATATTGTTGAATCTTCCCTTTTCATCCAGTCTGAAAATCTTTCCCTTTTGATTAGAGTTTTTAATCAATAATTGTTGATATGGTTGGATTTACATGTGCATCTGTAATTTGCTAATTTTTCCCTATATATCTCATACCTTTTCCTATGTGTCTCCTTTACTGTCTTCTCTGTGTTAAATATTTTTTAGTGTACTTTTTAAATTTTTTTGCTGACTTAACTGTATTATTTCCTTAGCAGTTGTTCTAGGAATTATTATACAATTTACAACTTAATTTATTACAATTTACATCAGCTTAATATTGACTTAGCACTCACAAAATATAGTATCTTCGGCCAGGGGTGGTAGTTTAGGCCCGTAATCCTGGTATTCTAGGAGGTCGAGATGGGAGGATTGCTTGATAACAGGAGTTCAAGAACAGCCTGAGCAAGAGCAAGATCCTGCCTGTACTAAAAATAGAAAAAATTAGCCTGGTGTGGTGATACACACCTGTAGTCCCAGCTACTCAGGAGGCTAAGGCAGGAGGATCACTTGAGCCTAGGAGTTTGAGGTTGCTGTGAGCGAGGCTGACACCACTGCACTTTAGCCCAGGTGACAGAGTGAGACTGTCTCAAAAAAAAAAAAAAAAAAGTACAGTATCTTTGTTCCAATTTTCTCCCCTGCCTTTCTGTTATCATTTTCATACACAGTACATCTATGTATATTTTATATACAACATACAGTGTTATAATTATCGTGCTAAATAATTTCTTTTTACAAACTGAGAGAAAATAGAGAAAATGTATAGAATCTTTTATATTTACTCACATATTTACCATTTCTGGTGTTCTTTATTTTTTTCCCCTGGAATTAAGTTAGTGTTTAGTGTCATTTTTTTTTCCAGTCTGACAGACCTTGTTTAGTGTTTCTCTCAGTCTTTGCTGATCTGAAAAATGTCTTAGCCTTTGTTTTTGAAGGATAGTTTGTGGGATATAGATTTTTAGTTAACAGGGTTTTTTTGGGTTTTGTTTTCTCTTGTTTTTAAGCATTTTGAACATGTCAAAATGCCTTCCTGCCTCTACTGGTTTGTATGAAAGGTCAGCTCTTAAACATAATTTTTCTCCTGCATGTAATGAGTTGTTTTACTTTTCCTGCCTTCAAGATTTCCTCTTTGTCTTTCCTTTTAAACAGTTTGATGATGATGGATCTACTTTTGGGTCTCTTTATGTTTCTCCTAATTGTGGTTCATTGATCTACTTAGATTGATAGGTTAATCATGTTTTTCAACAAATTTAGTAATTTGGGGACAATTATTTCTTTTTTAAAAATATGTCTTTATCCATTTCTCTCTCCTCTGTTTCTAGAACTGTCAAGTTCCTTAAACATTTAAGGAAATTTATCTTAATCTAGAGCTTGAGGACATATTAGAAACTAAACCCTGTCAGCAGTCATGACATTGGTCATTAATTGTTCAGTTTGTCATCCTTTGACTATTTCTAGGTTACTAAACAGTACACAGCTTTAGGTGGCAAAACAATATAACGGCTTCTCAAATATTAAGAAGTAATAAAGGTATACCAATGGGTTGCCTTTTCTTAAAGCAATATGTAGTAGCTATGCCCATTATTGTCATGAAAAGCAGGTATATACAGATTATGAATTCCCATCACTTTTTAAAACTAGCCAAAAACTTGAAGGGAAGAATGTATTGTCTTTAAGCACTTGGGTTAAAATACCTCAGCTGATATCCTAACTGGACAATTTACTTATCTCTAAGCCTTAATTTCCTCATCTGTAACTTGGAGATGTTAATACTTACATATAACATAAGATTATGGTGAGAATTAAATGAGGCAGCATTTTTAAGATTGGCAAGGTAGGAACTGAAAAAGTCCACAGGGATTTTTAGACAGTTATAAATGTGTTCAGATCAGAACTGGTTATATAATACTTCTAAAAATATCTTGAATATAAAAGTATCACAACTCAATTTATATTTCCAGTTGAGAAAACAGAACAAAATGTAATATAAAATTTTTACAAATTTAAAGCAGCCAAGAAATCAGTCATTTGATTTTTAAAAACCCGAACTTTATCCTTTAAAATTAATGACATGAAAAAGAAAATATATGCTTTTCATAGTTTTTAAAGTCACATGACCTAACAGCTTACAAATTTTTGTTGATATGAATTGGCAGATACCCATCAAATTACTCAGACTTACAAAAAATAACAATTGTGGCAATTTATATTAGCTTACTTAGAATCTCAAGTCTAGAGTCATAAATTTTTATCCCCCATTTACAAAATTTTTGCCTGTCAATTGTAAAATGCTCTGAAGCAATTCATGTTAATTTTTGCAGTGACAGACATAAAGTTTTATTATTAAAGGGCTTAAAAATATTTTAACACAACAAATGCGCATCACATTACAGCATGTGTATGAACACTGATGATACAATTATAGATCCTTTATCTGGGTTAAAGATTCATGCTAGTACTATTATTTTAATCATAAAGTTCTAATAATATCATATAGTCCCTACTTCATTTCAAAAATGAGGAAAATGAAGACGAAATATATTAAATGATTACTCATGATCACACAGCCAGTGGCACAGTCTCCACCAAGACTGGAAATTTTTCCAACATGCTTACAATGCTTTCCCAACTTCACCTCTGTGCTTCTTAGCAACCTGGAAAGTATCTGTGTACAATTTTCATCATATGCGTTTCTTTCTCAATAGCAATGCAGAATAGGAGAATAAAAACAAAGGACTTGGGCGTTTATTCACTCACTCAGTCATTCAGCATGTACTAAGTGCCCATGATGTGCCAGGCACTGTTGAAGGCACTGGTTAGAGGATCCAAGCTGAGCTCCGTATCTGCCATTTAATTATGTGTGTGACTCTGGGCATAAATCTCTTTAGATCCAGCTTCTTAATTACCAAAATGAAGATAACATCAACATTCCTCATAATATTGAAAAATTACGTGAGACGACATACTTGAATATGGCTAGTTATAACTAACCTGTTATCTAAATTGCACCACCATGTAAACAACCACCACAGGAATGTCAGACCTCAAACCCATTGATTGAACTCATTATCTTTTCCACACTCCATCTCCCCTTACCCATGCCCCAGACCATAGTCCCTTTCTTATTATTGGCTCCACTATCTACCCAATTACCCAAGCCAAAATCCTGGAAGTCACCCTAAATACCTGCATCTCCATCAAATTCTATGTCTAGCCAAACACCAAGCCCTACCAGGCGTCCCTCTTAAGTCCCTCCCAAACACATTCACCTCCTATGTCTCCCTACCACCAAGGCCTTTTTATAGGCTCTTATCATGTTTTGCCCTAAGTACTACAATACCTCTTAGCCCCTGTATAGTAGCTGCATGACCTGAACTGAAAACAAAGAGATTCAATAAAAATATGCATGTTGAAGGGTAAGATTCCCCTACAACCTTATCTCTTACTCAATCCCCATAATGGGGGCAGCAATTTAAATCCTTTAGGCAGGAGATTAAATAATCCTTCCCTATAGAAACTGAAGCCTCCTCCCAAGAAAAAACTCCAGCATACTGACATCTGAGGGGCTTCGAGGCAAAAACTGGTTAACTCACATGAACACACTACAGTGAAACCCACCAACCAATATCCCTATCCAAGGACCCAGAGATTCCAGTCAGCATATTCCAGCCTCTCTCTTAAATATGAAGTTGACAATCAAGAACTCCAGGTAGCTGAAGGATGCTTCCAATAAGAAAGAGATCCAAACAGACAAGCAGAAAAAAAATGAAACAGAGAAAATACAGAAGAAAATTCAAAGAACTATACCATTTATCCTCAAAGAAATAACAGAAAATAGCTCGTCTTGATCATCTTTTAGGAGATTTCCTTCGCCATCCAAATATACTTTTGCAATTTTAATACCTGTTAAAGTATTTTTATTTCCAAGAAATTTTCATTATTCCTTGATTGTTTCTATTTTATATCCTCATGTTCACATTTGATGGGTATAATATCCCAAAAATCCTATAAGGTGAGTATTATTTTCATTCTCTTTTATAGAAAAGAAAACTTAGAAGCACAGCAAGTTAAAGACTTGCAGAAAATCATACACTTAGCCAGGAATGGAAGCCAATTTGAACCCAGACAGTCAGGCTTTCAAAACCAGGTGCTTAACCACTAGGCTGAAGTCCTTCTGGTTGGTCATTAATAGTGTTTATTAAAATCTATTGTAAGAGCCAAACCATGCAGCTTGAGCACCACCAGCATGCAACTGAGAAATCCCTGGACAAGGTAATCTCTAAAGTCTCATTTAGCTTCCCAATTAGCTTATATAGGATTACTGTACTTTGAACAATGATAGCACAATTAGTGTCTTAAAAAACACTTGCTAATAAACAGCTGAACTCAGAAATGTCTAAACTGAGCACAGAATTGCTAAATCCTAAAGTTATTAAGACCCTTGGAAGACACCTACTTTAACCTGTCACCCACTGCATAGGATCAGATGTTGGATTAGCATAGGGTAAAGTTTCAGTAAAAATTCTGTTTATAATATACTTGTTAATTTACAAATTGTTACAAGAGGCTGAATAATTCAAAACACCAGTATTGACAAAGCACAAACATGGAAACAAACGTTTACCCTCTCTCCCCCATCTCCAGCACTGCCCTCTGGTTCTGTTACAGAAGGAGCTTATGCCCCAAGAGCTCCTCTTCCTACCCGTGCCCATTCTTTCAACTTAGCTTCCAGGAGCCTGAGCATTGGAGATGCCAGGTCAGGTAAGCAGTAGGGAATGAAAGTCCTGAGTCCTCTTTGGCAGATGTCCTGTCTCCACTAGGAAGGTGATAAGGGTAAGATGTCTCTCGGCATCCAGACATTTGACAAGATGATTTAGGTTATAATCAAAGATGATTCTAAACCTATCATTTAGGTTCTATTTGATCATCAGAGCTATATATTTGTTCAACTGTATACCTGGATTAAAAAGACACTTGTGTAACAGCCTGGGAATCCAATCAAGATTTACGGCATTTTGTCTTTCAGTAAATGTATCTAAAATTCCAACAACCAATTTACAGAATTGTGAAAGCAGATCTTTATCATTTCACATCTCCTTAGAAGCCGTGGGGATCTCCACTATACCAGTTCTCCCTGCTCCCAACCCAGACTAACTACCAATGTCTCAATCATATTCACTGCACTGACAGATGTAATCTGTCACACAGCCACCGTTCATGAGACATTCAATCATCCAGGAAGAATGATATTTTTCTTCAAAATAAAAGCAAAGGAACAACAGTAACAAAAGAGCCTAGAGAGAAACAAAACTAAATCACCTGGGAGAAAGTTATCCCATTCATTCATCTAATATACACAAACTTCAGTAAAAAGAAAACGATGAAGAGTATTACCAAAACCACTACATGATACATTTTTCTCCTACGCTTTTGAAGTGCAAGGCAGGTCCCAGTCCACTATTATCTACAAATCTCTCTGTGAAATTGAGAAGAAAAAATACTTGTAGCGGGATGAATAGTATCTCCGAAAAATTCATGTGCACCCGGAACCTCAGAATGTGACCTCAATTTGAAAATAAGGTCTTTGCAGATATAATTAGCTAAGTTAAGATGAAGCCATACTGGATTAGGGTGGGCTCTAAATCTAATTACTGGTGTCCCTACAAGAAGAGGAGAAGACACACGAAGATACATAGAGATGATCACGTCAAGATGGAAGCAGAGATTGGAATGATGTAGCTCTAAGCCAAAGAACACCAAAAACTGCCACCAGTCCCCAGAACCTGGGAAAAGGCAAGTAAAGATTTCTTCCCTACGGGCTTTATTTTATTTTTTTATTTCTTAAGAGACAAGGTCTCGCTCTGTCACCCAGGCTGGAGTGCAGTGGTGCCGTCATTGCTCACTGCAGCCTTGAACTCCTGCTTTCAAGGTATCCTCCCGCCTCAGCCTTCCAAGTCGCTGGGATTACGGGTACAAGCCACTATGCCTGGGCCCTACAGCCTTAAAAGGAAGCATAGTCCTGCCGATACCTTGATTTTGAACTTCTAGCGTCCAGCACTGTAAGAGAATAAACCACCAAGTTTGTGGTAATTTATCATGGCAGCCCTAGAAAGGTAATACAACACCCTAAACATGAAATGCAAGAAATGAAACTTAGACTGGTTAATTACCAGTTGAATTATAACTCAATTACATATCAAACCTATCATTCAGTCTTCATAAGCAATTACATTAGACAGCTACAAGGAAAAGAAATAATGTCTTTAACAAAAAACAACAAAAATAAAGAGGTTTTGTAACATAAGATAGAAAGATGTGTTGAAGAAAATCAAATAGCAGTCACACACCAAAATGTTTAATGGCTCAATTAAAATCAGCCATATTGTCTATTTCATAACTTTAACAACTTTATAAAAATAATATCAATAACTTAGATAATTTACATAATATACCAAACTTACCATACTATTAGAAACATTTGAATTATATAGTTCAAAATTAATAATTGAAGGATCAAATTATACATTTTATAAGCAGGTCATCTAATTCCAAATACTTGAAATAATAGAGGTTGTCTTTTTTCCTTAATCTTCTTTTCAATTTCTATCCGCCTCTGCCTTTCTGGATACCATAATTTTTATTAGAAGTCTAAAATGTTTCATTTGTACCCCTGTAACATTTTGTTTCTTTATTCTTTTTGTTTCTATTTGTTTCTTTCTTCTTTTCGACCCTTCCTTGTCCTACATGGATGCTGCCCCCCTATCTTTACTGAATAATGTAATATTTTGAAATTAAAAAAGAGAAAAAAAGAAATCTAAAATGATTCTATAGAATCATAATAGAATATATAATGAAAAACACAGAGAAAGGGTGGAGAGAGGAAGAGAGAAGAGAAAAGGTGGGTAAAACACATGGGAATATTTAGACATGTATTAAAAAGAATATACCCAAATGAAAAGATCAATACTATGAGAGTTTACCATTAGAGAGTCCTTTTTCCTCTACATGTTTCTTCTACTGTCCCTGACTTACACTGTGTTGAACCCTATTTGTTTCTTTCTTCTTTTAGACTCTTCCTTGTCCTACATGGATGCTGCCCTCCTATCTTTATTGAATAATGTGCTATCACTTTTATTAATAAACTTTCTCCCCCAAAAATGCCCTATTTTGCTTACCTTGATTTAATGGCAATAATGCAACCCTCTGCAAGAAGTGAAAATGCAGCATAAATTCAAATTTTTTATCTCTCATTATATAGTGCCATGTTCAAGGGGAGGCTCTGCAGCATGACTGCCCACTTTCAACTTTTAGCTCTACTACATACTAGCTGTGACCTCGGGTGAGTGACTTAATTTCTCCATGCCTAATTTTCTTCACCTCAAAATAGAAATCATAGTACATACCTTAGAGGGTTTAGAGAGAATTAAATGAGACTAAGCTCTGGCTGTGTATGCACAGTGCACAATCAAATGCTAAATATCGTCTATTGATATTGTTACTATTTTAATTTAGAATTATCTCTTATTAGAGTATCTAGTTTTCTCTTTAAGCATAACTCTTGCCTAAGAAAATAATCAGATATTCAAGAATCCGTGAAAGGAGACAACTGTTTCCCTCACCATTATTCCTTGTCTGGGGAAATCTTAAGATAAAAAATTTTCAGACATTAGAATATAATATCACAGAATAAGAACATACACACTTTGTTTCAAATATGGGATACCTTAAGACATTTCATCCACTCCCTTTCCAACCTTTCCTGTATTTCCTGACCCTTCATCAATACCACCCTAAACCATGACAATACCACACAAGGATTCTAAATTAAAATAGAAAAGCTGGTCCTCAGCACTGCTACTTAATTTCTCTAAGCTGCCATCAAAGAAGACAGAATGAATTTCAAAGCTCCTGAACCTGCACACTCTAGCTCAACAAGATAAAATTCAAAGTCTATCTTTGGACATAAATCTAAGTAATATTAGGGTTGCTTGCAAGGATTTCCACTTTAGGTGAAAATTATGTGTTAAAATCCAAATTCCTGGATAAGCCTGTGAGTGGCAAGCAGCCACTTGAAAACTACTTTACTGTGCACGGCGCCTTCGTATTTTGAGATCTTCCTGCTGTTGACATTTTGTGAATAAGAAATTGATCAAAACAGCAGAAGAGGGGCAAACTCAAATTCAAGTGTTTCATCTCAATTGAACAAGCAGTGCTGCTTCTTTATGAATGTAAAAACGAACATGTCCCAGTGTCGCCCGCCTTCCCCTAAATGTTTCAAGTTCTACCTCTAGATACACAGAGGAGATGTTGGGCATGAACTTCTAGAACTATTGATAGGGAAAGATAAAAAGGCTGAGCAATGGTGATAACTTTTGTTTCCACACATAAATAGCAGAAAAATATAATTAAGAAAGGCAAGAATGAGAAGGCAAGAAAGGAATAACCAAAACTGACCCAGAGTTTAACTCTTCTTCCTTCTATAGATTCTTTTATCTCCACTAAAAATCACTCAGACTTTATCAGAAAGACATCCTTTCCTTTATTCAAGACATTTCCTTTATTCAAAGGGAAATATAATGACATTTTGTGATCAGTCTCTCCAGGCCTCAACAATTTATCTAACATTTCCTATCTCCAGAACATCCAAAAATCTGAGTTTAGAGATTCCTTGGCAAATTAAAACCACAATTCTAAAGTAGCGTTCCTGAGAGATGGTGTGATCCAACTTCTGCTATCTGCGGGGAAGGTTACTAGGGCCCAAAGTCATTCAGTGGTGTTATGGGCTGAATTGCTGGATTCAGCCAAAAAATTCATGTTGAATTCCTAACCCCCAGTGCCTCAGAATGTGACTATATTTGGAGACATGGGCTTTAAAGAGGTGATTAAGTTAAAATGAGGTCATACGGGTGGGCCCTAATCCAATATGATTGGGGTCCCTATAAGAAGAGAAAATTTGAACATAAACACAAATACGAACACAGGAAAGATGATGTGAAGACACAGGGAGAAGACGACCATCTACAAGTTAAGGAGAGAGGCCTGACACAGATCCTTCCCTCACGGCCCTCACAAAGAGGGCCACGACACTTTGCTCCCACACTTCCAGTCTCTAAAACTGTGAGACAATATATTTCAGTTGTTTAAACCACCCAATCTGTGGTACTTCGTTACAACAGCCCTAGCAAACTAGTACAGGTGGCTTGTCTTACATAGCACAGTGATGAAAAACAAAATTAGAATCAAAACCCAGCTTTCCAGACTCCAATATCCATGGGGGTTTCCACCTCACTAAACTACCTTGCAACTAACTCTCTGTTTTCACTCAAAGTTCTCATCCACAAAAATCTTGTCCTTGTTCAACTTCTTAAGGACCATGCTAAAATATATATTGCTTATGCCAAACTCTTTTGTGAGCTACACTTCCATGTTACCAACAAGACATTTTCACATAAAGGTCTCATGAGCTCAAAATCTCTAAAACCCAAATCAATCACTCCAAAAAGTCAGTAATGACAGTTTTGGAATCCAACAAGATCAAGGTACAAGATCCAACTCTTTTACATTAGTTATCTATTAATAACTTCTCTGAGCCGCAATTCCATATTCACAATACAGATTCCATAAGCGATGTACATTCTATAAAATTAAAAAAACCTACTTCAAAGGACTAATGTGAAGATTAAATTGGATAACAGCCTTTTAAAACTCAAAGCATTAAAAACAATTGTCTGTGCAATCACAAACTATTTCTATTTCTGGCACCATTTTTTCATTAATCAAACTCAAAAGCATTGATATTTCCCTCCTATATCATCTATAACCAATAATTTGCCTATCTCTGGCATTTCTTTCTATACAACATCATTTTTTGTCACTGCCTTCCAATAAACCCATAACTTCAAATCTGTACTACTTTGAATGACAGATTTACAAGCTTCCAGTTTTCTCATTATCTAATCTATACCATGTCCTAATATCAGATTTCTCTTCCTAATATGCACAGCTCAAAAGTCTTCAGAGGCTCTCAAGCAGAACAAGGTTTCACCCACACAGCTCTGCATTCTACAATTCTACGACACAACTGCAGCTAAGGGCCAGTTCCTAACCTCATCTCAAGGCTTAAAATGAAGTCATGTTGCCGCCAAACCCAGCCCTCAGTGTGCCGGGGATTCACTGTGTTCTCTGCTCCTCTGTGTTGCCTCAACCCTACCTGCCAACGTGCTTAAGGGTGTCACCTCACACCCAGCCACTGTGAACAAGCAGGTCATCAACAACTTCAATTTGACCTACTTGCTTCTTCCTTGGAACCTCCCACTGATGGGCCCACCTGTCACACTGGATCCTCTAATATCATTATCAACTTGCTCTTAACCTTGAACCAGGATTAGTAGCAACAGCAAGCTTAGGCTAGTTAATTCAAGCACACACCCTGCATACTAGGGATCCTGGCTCCTGACCAGTTTCATTTTCCTTCTGCTTCCCTCTGGGCCCAGTATCCCTTGCCCTTCTCCTCTCTCACATTCAGGGTCTACCATAATCAAATTCAATAGCACTTTTAACCTTGTCTTCTTCCACAGCTCAACAGGAACTCATTGTTCTATCTCAGCCAATAGTTTTCAATTATATCAAACACAATATCATCTTTATATAACAAACATTTTTATTACTTTTTTTTGCCTTTAATACTATGAAATGAAATTCATACATAATAGGATATATGCACACATGCAATTTCAAATATTTATATATAATTTCAAATATATTAATCTATATCTATATGTAACTGAAATACAAAAAAGAAATAAAAAGTATCAACCAGGTATACTGGCTCACACCTGTAATCTCAGCACTTTTGAAGGCCAAGGCAGGAGGATCACTTGAGGCCAGGAGTTCAAGGCTGCAGTGAGCCAGAGAGCTCTGATTGTGCCATTGCATTCAAGCACGGGCGATAGAGCAAGACCTTGTCTCTTAAGGAAAAAGAGGACAATGAGTTTCACTTGAATGTGTTAAGTTTGAGGTGACTATGATACAATGATCAGTATTTGAAGACTGAACTAGCCTTGCATTCCTGAAATGAACCTCATTGGTAATGATGTATTATCCCTTTTATATTTACTGGATTCAAGAGAAGATGCCAAGTAAGAAGGATATATGAAATGCAGAAGTCTCCCTTGCTCATGCTGCCTAAAATAACAGTGGACCATCAATTGCACTTTTAAAAATGTAGTAGAGGCAAAGCTACTAATCCTAAAAGTTATGAAACTGAATTGAAAAGTTTCCATTAAAAAAAGAAGATATTTTATTCTCAGGGAGTAGAGAAACTTTTCTATGCAGAAATTAACAAAGCAAAGTTAGAGTGATTTTGTTTCACAACAATTAAATCTTATATGTAGCAATAATGATATTATAAAAGGAATTTTTAGAAAATGCACATTGGAGAAAAAATTACAATGTAAATGACCCTAATATATAAAGAGTGGTTATGTATCAATAGGAAAAACCAGTAGAAAACACAATAAAGCATACGAAAAAAGAAATCAAGAAAGTAGAAATTCAAATGACTAATAAGATAGCATGATCCTCCGCCCCCATTTATAAGGATTTTCCTTCTCAGTCATGGAAACAGAATAATGTTAAACTAATACATATCTTAGGAGTTCTGCAAACAAAATCAGACAATTCCCCATACAGCCTCACCACCAATGCACAGAATTTTTTCCCACATGACAGCATACAGCAGGTGGTCTTATGTTATGAAACATGACTTGATATAATTGCAAGAGGTACCAATTTTTGAATTTCAGCTTATACCTTCCAATAAGAGATATAATTACGTAATTTTAAAACTCTACATATTCAGAGGTATATAATATTTAAATAGCTACAGGCATCACACAAATGCAAAAGCAAAGATAACAGGTAAAAGTGCTTACCTTCCCTGATAGCTGTGAAAGGTGTACCTTCTTCTTCTTGCAGCCTGATCACCTTCAGGGCTACCAACTTCCCATTCACCCTGTGAGAAATGAAAGAAAAGATGAGAAGTGAATTCATGAAAATATGTGCCCATTATAGTTCTAATTGTCTTCCTTATAATTTGTATTTTATGTACTTTCGCACTGAAAATGTCAGTGACTCAATTACACCACCATAGCAAGATTAATTTCAGTGAGGCTGGGAATTCTGTATCATCATCATAAATGTTCACATTTTGAATATTCACACTTGCATAGGTCACGATTTAACTGAAGTTTTCTGTGATTCACTGTGTTCCTTCTAAAATGAAAGTAGTGTTTAACAAAATCACCATGCTTGACAATTATTCTCGGATTAATTAAAAATCAAGCAGTCAAAATTACTCTTTTCTCCAATAATTTGCTCTTTGTTTCTTTTGCTGAAATGTCTTCATGTTCAGTCTTTAGCTGAGATCATTCAATCCCCAGGGACAGAAATTTGACACTCAGCCTTCTCTCTCTCAACAACACCCATTCCCATTTTTTCCTTTTTTTTTTTTTTTTTTTTTTTTACTAGAGCCTCCTAAAATTATATTTGGTCTGGTTGTGTTTTATCTTACAGTATATTATCAAAAAAGTTATGAATATTTCACTATTACAAGATTATACAAGACCTATCCAAAGCAGATGGTCCTTCCAGACACATTCTAAATATGTGTTGGCTCTAATTAAAAGTAAGAACTACGCTATGGAGATAACTTTTTATTCAGTCAATTCTGTCAACAGTCAAAGACATGACTATCTATATTGGTCTTCTTGAATGTTCTATTTTCTACCTTTACTAGGCCTAGCAGCATACTTTATTTGGTTTGTTTGTTAATTAAAATAGGAAGAAAAAAAAAGCACATACAATTCTCAGGGGATCTGTTCCAGGACACCCTCAGATACCAAAATCCACAGATTCTCAAGTCCCTTATATTAATATAAAATGGTGTAGTATGTGCATATAACCTTTGCATATCCTCCCTTATCCTTTAAAGCATCTTTACATTACATATAATACCTAATACAATGTAAATGCTATATAAACAGTTGTTACACTGTATTTTTATGGTTGTACTATTTTTTTTTATTATTTTGTTTCCTGAATATTTTTGATTCAGAGTTGGTTGAATCTACAGATGTGAAAACTGTGGCTATGAAGGGCTGACTGTATTTTAAAATAATGTAAAAGTTAAAAGAAGGTGTTTGGTAAAAAGTAAATCTCCCGGCCACACCTTTCCTCAGCCACCCAACTCCTATCCTCTGAGGTCGCCAATTACCATTGTTCACATATATTTTCAGATATACAGACTTCCATATATATATCACACATAAATATATACACACATACATATACGCACATACACAAATGATAGCACAGAATACAGAGTATACTGTACGTTGCTTTTGCCATTCAATAATATATTTTGGTGACTTCCTTATAAATGCATTAAAAACTGCCTCCTGCTTTTGAAAGGCCACAGTGTGCTACAGGGTACTACTGTGCATGAGTATACTATATTTAATTTAATCCCAGTCTTCTACTGATAGGCATTTAGCTTGTTCCCAATTTTGTGCTACTATAAACAATGATACAATAAATATTCTTGTATATGTAATTTCATCCATGTAAAAATATATCTGTAAGATAAATTCCTAAATGTGAAATTACAAGGTCAAAAGGTTTGCACATTTTTAATTTCCAATTTGATGAATATTGGAAAATTATCCTACATACAAGATACCAATTTGCCCTTTCTATAGTAAATAATGAGAGCTCCTATACCTCCTCTTCTTCACCTCTGCTATGTATCATCAATGTTTTATTTTGCCAATCTAGTAAGTCAAAATGGTTTCTTGTTGTAATTTAAATTGCTACCAAAGAAGGAACCAGCAAAGAAAAACCCAGGCACCCAGAGAATGCACTGCCTAAATCTGAAATAAAAAATTTGAATGTCTCTTTTTTAAAAACCGTATCTAATTCATCCATTTTTACTTAAAAAAAAATGCTATAGCACAAAATTCAAAAGGCCAAGGAATTCATCGCAGTCCAACCATCCTAGTGACATTTCTCATTGAACTGATTGTTGACATACATTATTACTGGTTACAGTAATGGGATAAGGACATCTGATTGTAAGGCTCCACAATGTGCCATCTCCTCAAGGTTAGGAGTTGTTGTGTTTATTTTTACCTGTGTTTCAGCTGGGAGAACAGTCCTGCTGCTTTTCTGCTCTGCAACCTCCTCTCCTGAGTATATTAACCTTGATTTTTCTAGTCCTGTTTGTGCTTTAGGTACCCAGGTGTAGGCAAAAAATTACCATGCACGTGTGATCCAGCTGGAGACTGTACCTTGTGCTCTTCAACTTGTCCTTCAGGACGAAGAGAGGCCTTTGGCAGGGCTGAGACTGGGATGCAGTCAGTGCTGACATCTGCATGGATTTTTCTCAGCCCAGTTGAGCTCATCACTGGCTCCCTAAGGAGCCAGTAACTGATTCCAGGAACTGCTTGGAATTTTCCCCTCATTTACAGATATTTTCCCCTCACCCATAAAACACACATGCAACCTTCTTCCTGCAAAGCTTTCCATTTCCCTTGAGAGCGTTAACTTGTATGTAGTGTGAACCAAATTCTGGAACAGAGGGACCTCATGCTTCTGAGAGTATATACTTAAAGCACAATCTTGGGCCATGAAACTGTGATTGCCCTATAACATACTGAAAGGAGACGAGCCTTTAACTGAGTCAACACTCATTTTTTAAATGCAACTAAAGACGGAACCCCTGTAAGTAATCTCATAGACTAATTTGCATTATTTTTGTGGTGAAAAAATTTTTTATATTTTCTATGATAACTTCATAAAAGAACAAAACCTGGGTTCATGGAATTCTGATTCTGAATTCTCCGTGAATTGAATCACCAAGTGTTAGGGTTTGTATAGGTTATGATCATCACAACAGCTAATGATGTCGAGATTTTATTTATTACAACACATGAAATTAAGATTTTCTTAAAATCTGTACTACACAATAAGCTCCAGAAGTGAAAGGACTTTTTGTTTTGTTACTGGAATGTGCCCAGTATCTAGAACCTTCCTGGCACAGAGTAGATTCTTAAAATGTTTTACTGAATGAATATTGACACTGTTAATATATTGACATTTTCCTCCTCATATTTGCAAAATAAGTACAAAATAAAGTATTAAAATTCTTATTTCCAAAAAACTTCAGAAATATCAAAATTGTATAAGGCTTTCAACATCTTCTTTCATGTTGGGTTTAAATATTTATTTTCTTTTTTCGAATTAAAGATGCAGTCTCTTTGTTTTTGATGCATGTAGACAGAGAAAAGTTTTCATTTCCTTGAAGTTTTAGAATTTGTAGGATGCTTTGTTAATTAACCTCTTTGCACCCAGCAAACATGTTTCAAAACACTCATTATCCTTTAACAATCTGAGCACAGACCAATAATTGCATCTTCTTCTTCTCCAATTGCTTCACTGGTTTCCCCTCAAGAATCATATTGATTATCAAATTGCTCTTTAACCCAAGAGTCATTGAGACTTTCTCCTTTCTTAAATTAGTTTTTCTCTACATGTCTAGACACTCAGCAACCGCTAAATCCCTCAGTTTTAACGTCCAGTAAAAATGTTAAGTCACTGGCTCCACTTTTGGAAAAGTTACCTTTGGAAAAAATAACATTAAGAAATGGTACTAATGTTCTGCCTTTTG
The DNA here is from genome assembly GCF_000956105.1 of Propithecus coquereli. Classification (NCBI taxonomy): domain Eukaryota; kingdom Metazoa; phylum Chordata; class Mammalia; order Primates; family Indriidae; genus Propithecus; species Propithecus coquereli. The sequence goes on along the minus strand of NW_012155007.1, from coordinate 75,845 downwards.
TGCATATATATTTTAAACTTTAAAACAGCCTGAAATACTTGAAATTCTATGTTACTAACTCATTTACAAAATGTAAGTTTTTAAAGACATCAGAAGAAGATATATACATGTTATTCTACAAAAAATAAAATGAACACTGTATCATCTAAATATCTTGTGGATTTAAACTATTTTATGAAGGCTTAAAACATAATTCAAACAGTGATTTAAATAACTTAAAATAATTAAAAAATTCAAATTGGATCAATAAATTAGAGCTGTTTACAGGAAAACATTGAAGAAGCCTCTTAACAAGTCTTATTAATTAAATCAAAAGCTAATGAATAGGAGGCAATCAAGGCTTGATTGCCAGTGCAGACATCAATTCAGGTAAATAATGTGGTGAAGAAAATGCTTTAAATTGTGTTAGTATTACCAAGGAACATTCTATTGGAGATATCGCCAAATTTGTGTCTAGTTGCTCTAACCTGTATAGACATTTTATTTCAGAGATTCTTTACTATTCTTTTATTCTTCCAACAACTGCCATTCCCAGCTTGGCCTTGTTGCAAGGCTCACTTTAGGCCCAATGATGAGTGACTCACTGCTTTATTCTACCCATCACCCAGGATGAGCTCTCAAGTGAGCTCAAGGAAGAAGGGCACGCATGGGGTGGGGTGGGGGAGGGAGAGCTCCACATACAGAGATATGGGGGGACACCAGCTGGCTGGGCAGAGCTGTGCTGAAGTAGGATCCAGGTTTCAAATCGGTTCTAACCACAAATCCAAATCCCTATCAACTTTAGAAATTCTCTCTACAGTTCTGTTTACCCTAAATTTGTAAATATAAAATTTTCTTGGGAGAGTGAATTAATTCTAGAAACTTTGAATAAAGAAAACAGCCTATTGATCTTTTTCATCCATTCACTCATTTGTTCATTCAATGTTTTGCAAAACCTATAAAGAAAACTCCCCACTTAATTCAGGGTACATTTTCCAGTTTCAAAAGATGGTACACAAAAAGAATTTCCTTACAGACAAACAATTCTCAAAGGAAAGCCTAAAGGTTTTCTATTCCATTAGTTACTTTAAATTAATAGAATAACTTGGTACAATAAAACAAAGTTACAAATATTATCTAGGTCATCTTTGAAAATAGTGTCCATGTGCTAACACCTAGAAGAAATTATGTCTAGAGGATATAAAGGAAATTAAAGCAATATACCCATAAGAAATTTAATATACTCTGGGAAATTTAATACATTCTCCTTTTCTCCTTCATTATGATTTTGTCTCAAGAGAAACTGCAAAGGAAAATAATACCAAGTACAGGCAGATACAATGCTTTTGTTTCCTTGCTGTATTGGTACAGATAGAGGTAACAGAAGGAAATGTCACCGAGGGAGTGACAAAAAAAAGCTGGAATACAGCAAGGACAATATTTTGGGCTGGATATATAGGTTTTTGAGAAAGTTATTAAAAACATTTGAAAAGTTACACTAACAGTGCTTCATTTAGTAATTCCCTCTTTAAAAACTAGTTTAAAAGCTTACATTTATATTTCAAAAAATTAAAAGCTTGACTTTTAATGACCTTGCAACTGTCATTTAAATTCAATTTTTATTCAGATGTGAATAGGAAGTCATCTCAATAGAATTTAACCTATGTTATTCCAGAATATCCTAAAAGTGTGATCTACTGTACTTTATTCCAGAAAAATAAGAATTTCAAGGTGAACTATCAGTAATTATATCTTATCCTAACCTTTATGAAAATAATACAGAAAGAATTGGAAGAAGACTAATGCTAGTTTTTGTTAAATTAGTTTCGTTGTGAATAAAATCCAATGATTAATAAAACAATAGAGTAATGGCTATTTATTAGGATATGAAAAATAATGCAAAAAGTCTGAAGATTTAGTGGAATGAGAAGAGGATATATTCAATCAACAAGTCATTACCTATAAAAAGAAATGACTGCTATTAAGGTATGCTTCATCATCATCAATGTTTTATCAAATACACAAACTCATAATACTTTGAAACAAAATGAGAATGGCATATAATATTCATGGGAGAAAATAAAATCATGGACATTTCAACAATTTTAAGCCAGCTAACTTTGCACCTTTCCAAAAATAAAATCTATCAATGAAGGATTTTAGAGTCTTATTACCTTGCAATTAGAAGTAACCTCAGTGACCATTCAGGCTCCCAAGTAGAAAAAAAGATCCTCACTGCCTTGATGGTCTATCCTTGTACTCTCACTGCCTGGAACAAAATCGTCCCTCAAAGACTTTGATGGGACTCAAACTCCTTCACAATAACCCAAATAATTTAGCTCTTATTTATGCTGAGACAAAAAATCTTCTTCCTGTAAACTGTAATCTCTGCTTCAAGTTCTGAATCCTGGCAAGTACAGTGGCTTGCGCCTGCAATCTCAGCACTTTGGGGGGTCGAAGGCGGATGATCGCTTGAGGCCAGGAGTTTGGGATGAGCCTGAGCAACATAGGAAGACCCTGTCTCTGGAAAAAATAAACCAAATCAGCTAAGAATTGTGATGCATACCTGTAGTCCCAGTTACCAGTTACTCCAGGGGCTGAGGCAGAAGGGTAGCTTGAGCCCAGGAGTTTGAGGTTGCCGTGAGCTACGATGATGGCACTGCACTCTAGCCTGGGCAACAGGACAAGACTTTGTCTCAAAAACAAACAAACCAAGTTCTGAATCCATAAATACTAAACTAAAGTCCTCTTCTACAAGACAGCCCTTCACTTAATGAAGTTTTATTATCCTACCCCTTGTTCAATAAATATTCATAGAACCTATGAGTCTGTGCTTGGGATAAAGCATAAACAATATAGACATGTTCCTGAACTTAAGGAGATGACAGTCTAGCCAAGGAGCCAAACATAAAACACTAAAGTACAAAGACAATTGAGACACGTCAGAAGAGTCAGGAGTCTCCCACTTGTCAAATAGGACAATTTGAGCATCAGTAAAATAACACCTGCTAGTGAAAGAAAGCAAATATGTTTAAATTGATAAGTTCAAAATGAAACTTTAAAAAACTCATTGGTCGTATCTGGGAGGTGCTATGGAATCATTTCATTAGTTTACAATCTTTTAAATAAAGAGAATATATCAAGCATTTACCTTCCCTTTCGTATTCTTTCATACACCCTGTACCTCCGTGTAATCAAATGCTGTAGTTGATACGGGAAGTTTCTCTATAGATGCACTTCATGTAATACACGAGGAAGGGATGATAGAATTTGGGTATCATCATTTTGCTAACCCTAATCACCTAATGGATTATCAATGGTTGTTAAAATTAAACAAAGATCCTACCAAATATTGTGTCCCCTAATGGTAGCTTTCCTTCATTACCCTCTATGGAATAAAGCCAACCTAAATCTGACCAAGTCTAAATTTAACTACTGATTTAAAGGATATAAGGGAACAAATTAAATAACACCATTAGGATACAATCAGAAAAATCTAGACTATATGAAACTCTATTTGAGAAATAAATCTGTTTCTTCAAAAAATAAATTTCAAGGAAAAAAAGTGGAAACCATAGATTAAAAGAAAGAAATAGCATCTAACTGCAATTCATTACAATGAATGGACCCAATTTTGTCTTGATTCAAATAAAAGTATATGTTAACACTGAAAATACTAAGGAACCATTGTAATTGTGGGTTTTAAAAAAGAATCCTTATCTTTCAAAGAATAAATGTACAATGAAATAATACAACGTTTGAGGTTTGTTTCAAAATAATTGGAAGGAACAAATATAGATGAAACAAAATCAGTCATAAGTTGCCAATGTTTGAAGCTGGGTGATGGGTCCATGGAGATTTATTATGGCTATGCTCCCTACTGATTATTTTCCATAATAAGTTTTTAGAAATATATATCTAATATGAATTGGGATAAAGGCAATGAAAGAAAATTGCAATGTACTATATAAAAGAGACAAAGAACTTATTTTAGATTAGACAGTTAAGGAAATACTCTCCGAAAATATAACATTTAAGCTGAAACAAGAAAGATAAAAGAGTAAGCAAAGAACATTCCAGGCAGATGTAACAACATGCACAAAAGTCCAGAGGCAGAGAACATACTATGTTAAAAATAAATGAAGGAAGGAAGAAAGGGAAAGAAGGAGGGAGAGAGGGAAGGAGGGAGGGAGGAAGGGAGGAAGGAAGGAGCTATTCGGGGTATGGAGGAACAGCTGGAGAGAAGGACAGCCGTCAGATCATGAAGGTCCTTTTGCGCCACAGAAAAGACTGGGAGAAAACCAGTGAAAGATTGTAAGGAAGGTAACAATATGATTAAATTATGTATCTGCAGCCCACTGGCTGTGGCGTGGAGAATTCCTGAAGGAGCATAGCAGTGGGAGCAGGGAGGGCAGTCAGGAAGCTATTGTAACAGTCCAGGTGACACATGGTGGCCACCCATACCAGGGTATTGGTAAGAGCAATGGAAAAAAGGAAAATAATATTATGAAGACAGAATCGACAGACTGTCAGGATAAAATGAATTAGGTGTAGGGAAATTATAAAAGATGACTCCAAATTTCCTGACTTCAGCATCTGGGTAGAGGAGGTACCATTTATTGTGATGTGTAAAATTAAAGGAGAGATTTAAAGAGTACCAAGAGTTCTGTTTGGGAAGATCTCAGGAACATCCAAGTGGAGACGTAAATGAAGCATCAGTATTTATGGGTCTGGATCTCAGTGCAAAAATCTAGGCCAGACATATAAATTTATGAGTCACTTGGAGGACTGCAAGAGAGAGCCAGTTTTCTGTTAAAGCAGGAGTAAAGAAAATACTCAAAAAAGAGGTAGAGAATATGTAAGAATTTGCTGATCAGAGAATGTTATCCAGAAGCCACAGGAAGAGCCTGAGGGGTGGAGGAAAGAGACATTATAAGGGACATATTAAGAAATTAGGAGATGAGGGCTGAGACACAATACATGATCAAGGAGCTTTATGTGAGGCAGAGAGGGTTCTGCCTGAAGTCTCTGAGAAGCAGTGGAATAGCGGCTACGCAGCACAGTTGCCCCTGCGTGCATTAGGCAAGGCCTGGAGAGGGATGGAGCCACGCTTTGCAGCTGTGCATTAGATAAACGTACAGGTTCTCAACCCTGGCTTCATATTAGAATCCCCTGAGCAGCTTTAAAACATAACCATGCCTGGCTGACTCCCCATTTAACTGGTGTTGGGTGTGGTCCTAGCATCTGTATTTTTTAAAAACACCACCAATAATTCTAATGTTCCACGAGAGCTGAGATCCACTGTGTTAAGCCTTCAGGTTCCTACACCAGCCTTGCATTGCTTCTCTTCTTTTGCCTGGTCCCTCCAACATGGACGTCTCCTTTTTAAACATTAAAAATTTCTCAATTATTTTGAGTGCCCTTATAGTCTTAGCTGCAAACTTCTTGATAAGTCTCAGCTGATTAACCCCTCTTAAACCGTGACTGCCAGGGAGTACACACCACCAGAAGTTGTCTGGTAAGTTCTGAGTGCACGTGGGTAGTGCCCTGCCCCATTATGGAAACTGAACTTATACTAATTTGGCCTGAGTGTGTATCAAACTGTCATAGTCACAAAACCTTGTAAACTCATATTGATCTTGCCAAAAATTAAAATCCTAAGTTTCCTTCATGAGCCCTGAAATTATACCATCTCTAACTTACCCTAAACCTAACAATTCACTTTTTAAACATGATTTCAGGAGTTTGACTTATCCCTAATAAAATTCCAATTTGTTAGTAGCTAACAACTGCTCATGCCTCTCCTCTAAATTCCAACTCTGTTAATAACAGGCATTGGCCACCCATTCTTCCAGGTGTCCTCATCCCAGGTATGAATGAAAACACCAGCAGGACGAGGCCCAGGGCAGTGCTCACTGGCATGACACTCTTGACCCCCATTCCATCCACATTTTGGGGGACGTGGCTTCGTTAGTGTTCTCTCTCTCCCTGCTCCCTCCTTCTCTTTTCACTTTCAGACTCTCCTCTCCAGTCGTTGCTCTCCACGGCCACTCTCTTAATCAGGCTCTCTGTCCCGACTGATGTTCCACCTCTACCTTTGGACGTGACGGAAAATCTGCCCCTTGCACAATTTCTGGCACACAATTCAGGCTCAGTGGTGAACGAATAAGCCAAAGCCTTACCACATAAAGGAACTGTTAAAATAGCACCTACTGGAAACTACCACTCTTAGTAGTATAGTTAATCAACCTGTTTTAAATCTATCACCAGCAACAGCATATCATCCAACTGCCTATAATCCTCTTATCTCCCAGAACATAATCAGGAACATCTATCAACATTTAAAAAATAAGCAGATATACAACAGCTGCAAGTGTTCTGGTAGTACACTAGCTTAACGATCTGATCAGAAAAGGTTATTTAGGTATGAAGTAATTCTTTACTAACTCCTACTCACTGTTTTGCTTTCTAACTGCTCAGACATCATCTGAGCAAAAATTTGTCCCAAAATTTAATTAGAGGAGGGAGAACAAGACGGCATGCAGGGGAAGGTTACACCATCGCCCTCCGCTGATTCATAGAATTTATCATCTTCTGTGAATATCTGGACATCTAAAGGTTGCTATTGCCTAACTGTTCATAGTTCCTCCAAGATAACTGACAGTGAGGGAACTATCTCACCTCCAAATTTCTTTAAAATTCTGTGAAACAGTTATCTCAGGTGTTGAATGACAACCCTTTAGGAACCACAGTACTACCAAACGTCCTGAGACATTTGATAATTTAATTCATTCCTACATTCTGCACCTTCATGTCCAAAGCTAATTCTCCTTGCAAGCAATTATGTAAGCAAAACAGAACGTGAGTAATTATACTTGTTCTCTGTCACCTTTCTACCCCCATGGTGTCTTTGGTGTGTGAACTTCAAACCTGAGCTCACCCTTGGTGTCCAATCCTTCCCCACTTTTCTCACTGAGCTGAACTGTGGTTCATCTGGTCTGATGTTTGGTTGTTCAGTTTTGAGAGACTTTTATCACCCATTTTGACACAATAACCTTCTGGAATTTTATTGGGCAGTGGACTGTACACTTTTCAGGACCTTGAAGAAGAATATCTCCTAGATGCAAGGAACCATTCTGGGTAAAGCAAGAAGTAACACACATGTAGCCCTTGAGGAGACAGGACAGCTAGCAGAGGAGACAGCACAATATCAAGTAACTTAAAATACATGATGAACAAAGGTTAAGTTTCTAAAGAAAAGGAAGGCAAAGTTATCAAAGACCGGGAATGGAAGAACTGCTAACACATCAAGAGAAGGCAAAGCACAAAAAAGACATTAAAGACATCCACAGACGGAAAGCCATTGGTTGCATATACTCTTGAAATTACTAGAGAAAGGCCATGTTTATTTGATGAGAGGCAATGGTTTCATAAAAATAAGTAAAATGCAGTCCCTTACGAAGAGTTTTTCGGATTGATTTTTCACACATAGTGAGATTTGAAACTTACTATGTTAATTAGTTTTATAAGTTTTTATCCATAAACATGCAATATACTCATACACAGTGAAAATTAAGAATGAAGGGTTGATGTGAACACAAACACTAAATAATGAAGAAGAAGAAGAAAAAAAAGAAAGAAGAAGAAGAAAAAGTTGTTATTGTTGAAGTCGGGATTTTTTGTTTGTTTTTCCCTAGTCCCGCTTTCAAGCACACTTGTCTGGAGAAACACATTACTGAAGTCTGAAAAGGCTGCATTTTACATCTCCAAAGAAATCAAATTTTCTTGTTCTGAGGTCAAGTTGCCACTTCAAATAGATTTTTATCTCCAGTAGCTTTTGTTCCCCACAGAAAACGTTTCCAAAAAAGCAGAAAAGAAATGGATATACTTCTTGATGGTATTATCACTTTTCCCCAATCTTGGATTACTTATTTTCTGGCTGATTCTTACATGCTATATCTCATACTATATCTAAAAATCAAAGTCAAATCCATTCACTCATAATTTTGTTTTTTAAAAGTGTAACTACACTGGCCGGCCGCGGTGCTCACGCCTGTAATCCTAGCTCTCTGGGAGGCCGAGGCGGGCGGATCGTTTGAGCTCAGGAGTTCGAAACCAGCCTGAGCAAGAGCGAGACCCCCGTCTCTACTAAAAATAGAAAGAAATTAACTGGACAACTAAAAATATATAGAAAAAATTAGACGGGCATGGTGGTGCATGTCTGTAGTCCCAGCTACTCGGGAGGCTGAGACAGGAGGATCGCTTGAGCCCAGGAGTTTGAGGTTGCTGTGAGCTAGGCTGACGCCGTGGCACTCTAGCCTGGGCAACACAGTGAGACTCTGTCTCAAAAAAAAAAAAAAGTCTAACTACAACATCACAATCAGAGTGAGTCATTACATGAGCTTGGATTAAAGAAAAGAAGATAAAGACTAATTTTCAACCTTACAGCATTTCAAGCTTCCTATTCCAAAGATATGTATAAAGCATGATATTCCCATTTCTCAAGTAGAGTCACAAATGTTCCCCTTTCTCTAGCAGAGACATACATATCCAGCATCATAAGAGATAAACCAAGTTTCCACTCTCAGGAGAAAAAGCATCTCCAAAGAAGTTAAATGCACCAAAAAGCACATCACTGATTCACCACCACGAACCTTTGAGAAGTCCCCAAATACTCATTGCCAAGTAGCATTAATCATAGAGATCTTGCATTTCACATTCGAAAATAGCCATATGAAATTAAGTGAAGTTTGGAACAGCAGGAGAAAACAATTAAAGCATCCCTGGAGAGTCACTGAGGCAGGGGTATTCAGAGTTCAGACTATTTTCCACCCATTCTAATAAAGACCAAAACACACACACACAGCTCTCGAGTTTATGTTACAACCATGATATTAAGCTAGTATTTTCTTTTTCTGGTTTGCCTGCAAAGGCCCTTGGAGAGCCCACATAGGAAATTTCACAGTAGCCTGGTGAAAGAACTAGAGATATACAAAGGCAAGATTATGAGTGATTTTTATTTTCTCCAATAAAAACATATTACTTTCATAATTACAGAAAATGTTATATTTAAAAGGAAACTAGAAATAATATCAAGCAAAGCCAATTTCATTTCCCTTGATTTAGGCTTTTATGACAAAAAGAATTAGAGAACAATGCTATATGGCATCATGCATTACCTAAAACAGTTTAGACTGTTCTTCTAAAAATAAAAAGTGTCACTTAAAACAGAATGTTTTGTAGGCAAGACAGGTATCAAAATAAAAAATGATTCAATTAAATATAAAGGTAAACAAAATCTACCTACATATATTGAAGATTAGGGTTTACATTAATTCATACACTACCAAAGAGCTGATAAGATTAAAAACCTTTGTAAAAATTATATATAATTAGTATAACAAAGATCTGTGCTACCATTACTTCCAAAATCTAGGAATAGAGCCACAGTACAAATTAGCCTGGTGTGGAATGAACCTGTTTTATTTACACAATTAATAATTAATTTATACACAATTAATAAGTTTAAAATTAAAATAGCACCCTTTAACTCAAAAATAGCATGATATTCAAATACCTGAAATGTGGCAGGTCCTGGGCCAACGACTTTATTAACATTTATTACATTGTCTAATTTAATCTCTATGGCACTTCAGTGTGATAGATACTATTATGTTCACTTTATAAAGAAACTGAGGTACAAGGTGGCTAAATAATTTGTTCTAAAGCACACGACTAGAAGAGGCAGGTCCACAAGTTGGATCTACGAGGTCAGACTTCATAAACTCTCTGTGCGGTAGCAATAATTAAAGCATGAACCACATAAGACAGGTGTGTAGTCCACACTCTTCGACTAGTCCTTCATTCGAAGGCAAACTGCTTACTGGTACAAAACACTCATGATCAAATTATTTCATCTGAAAGTACTGTCATTATTATTGGTGGTTTCTAATAATTCTTTATAAACCTCAAAAATAAATCAATGTTATAGAATGTCGGTAAAAAGTCTTAATCTAATTATAACACCAATACATGTTTATGGCAGAATAGTTGGATAATACAAAAAATTTTAAATCAACAATAATCCCACTAATCAGAGGCCAATTCTTCCACATGTATGTATTTATATATCTTCTAGATTTTCTTCTATGTGTAAATTTTTTTTTTCAAAAAATGGCATTATAAAGAACTTTAATATTTGGTCATCTATTTTGTTGTAGTTTAATAATATATCCTTTAACTGGATGAGTAGGAATAAGAACCCAAGAAGCCTCAAGTTCCAGTAAGCTCACACTTTCCTTTAAGGAAAATGGCCCCAGCACTTTTTTCTTTCATAAAGTTTCATGACCCCTGCATTTTGATTTATTGATGAAAGCAAACTTGCTGAACAAGCAATAGAAGACTGGGGAATGGGCCTGGCCACCACATGGGGGCAAGGCCATGTGACACAATGTCCCTGAAATGGCTTGGCTGGAATTTAGTCTAATGGGAATGTTCCATACACAGTGACGGAAAACAACGAATCAAATCATCCCCAGGATAAACATGCTGGTGGATTTTACTCTATGAATCCAGATTCTGAGACTACATCCAAATGTAGTATCCAAATGTGCAGCTGAAGAAAGAACTTCCTATGTCCTGGCTACAAATAGGCCACTGGTCAGAGTCTCTTTTCATCATACTCACAGAGTCTGATCAGAGCATTCCTAAACATTGTTTCCAAGCATTACCTAGGTAACATTTATTAACTGAGCATCTATTAATAGCACTGTGACAGGTGCTGAAGAATAAGTTGATACCTATGAGGAAGTAAAGGAGATACCAAATGAGGCAGTAACTGAATCATGCAAGAGGTGTTAAAGAAAAAATTATTCTGACACTTGTTAAAATGGTAAGGAAGACTATCTTGATAGGTGTCAAGACTATTGCAATGGGGAGAGAGAGATCAGGCTCAAACCTGAATACAAAGAACAAGTAAGGATTTATAGCCAGGAGCAGGCTAGGGGGTTGGTGAATGGAAAATTACTAAAAAGAGACATCGAGGGTAGGGGGAATTCTGTAAGCTGATACAGTGTGACTCTTCCTGTGGGCTGATGGGCTGATTAGATATCAAGGGCAAGGGGATTCTCTCTGGATTGACTCAACAGGATTCTTGCTTAAACTGGGCTATGCAGGCCTGTCAAGGATGGGGGCCAAAGGCAACACCTACTCAAGAAGAGGAGCTTAGAGGAGCCTAACAAAGTTTGGCCAGGGAAATGGTATTGTCAGATGTCAGGCAAGTTTCACGGTATGGGTGGGACTTGAGTTAAGCCTTAAAGATGGGATAGGATGGAGACATGCAGAAAGGAGAGGTAAACCACTTCCATGTGCAGGGATCCATCATGAAGAAAGATACAAAAGTGGGGAGAGCAAGCACATTTAAAGCTTGGAGAGCAGAAACAAGGGAAATACCAGTACATAAAGACATGCAGACTCCAGAGGGATCTAGATGCTGAGGTGGCCACAAAATTGAGCCAGTAAATTAGATATTTGATCTTGCTGGACATTAATCAACATTTGTCTTGCCTACTAAATTTTTTAAAGTAGAGTTCTGAATGAGATAAATAAAAACCAATGAAGTAAAAGCTAACATGTCAACGATGTTCATCCAAAGAAGTTAAAAATACATTTTTAATCCTAACTAATAAAGGTCAATTGAGTTCATGAGTCTATAAATATAGCTCATGATATAAACACAGATGAAAACAGATTGTAACATTAACATACTTATAAATAAAAGTTAAACATACTAAAAAGTTAATAAATTTCTAGGACCTCAATGCAGTAGTTATATGTACATACTATAAAATGTCTGGTGGAAAATATTCACTGTAATGACAAAAAAATCAGAAAATACAATATTAAATCCACCTAAGCTACTTCCATGGCTTTCCAAGCAATCACAGGTGTGTTCATCACCACTGAACAGGCCATTAGCATCCCTTTTGTACGCAGCCATCTGCTTTGCTAGGTTTAGTGCTACAAAGGAAGGCAAACTAACAAGGTCTTAAACAAGAAGTTACACAGTAATGTTAAGCCTCCACTACCAAATCTAGCTTTTAATAAGAAATCTATTTCCTTTCCTGTGAGAAAACACAATTTAGCCACTTTGAGGAGAATCCATGTTATATGGCTTTTTCCTGCACTAAATGCCTTTCAATTCAGCCTGGCTTCAATATATACTCCATGAGTAGAGAGGCGTAGTGGCTCACACCTGTAATCCTGGCACTTTGGGAGGCTGAGGAAGAGGATTACTTGAGGCCAGCATTTTAGACCAACCCGAGCAACAAAACATGACCCCGTCTCCACAAAAAAAAAAATAGAAAAATTAGCCAGGTGTGGTGGCACACACCTATAGTCCTAGCTACTGAGGAGGCTGAGGCAGGATTGCTTGAGCCCAGGAGTTTAACGTTGCAGTGAGCTATGATGACACCACTGCATATTACCTCTGGTGGGTGACAGAGCAAGACTTTGGCTCAAAAAAAAAAAACAAAAAACACTGCATGAGTGAATAAATGAAGTCAACTATCTCAAATCAGAACTAAAGCAGTAAAAATAGCTATAGAGGACAAACTATTAGGTCATTAAATATGAAATATCCAATTTTGAATCAAAAGTTTAGTTTATTATATCTTAAATAAGAAGCAGTACAATTAATCAAAGTATGAGCCTAAACTATTGACACAGTTTTGCCATCTTAACAGTAGCTTGTTTATGCCAGAAGCCAAGAAGCTTGGAGAGTGAGTGGTGATGAAATTACAAAAGGCATTTCCCACAGCTTGTTAAGAATTGAATACTTTTCCTTGCAAGCAGTGGTCCAAAGCCTCGAAGAAGTGGTAATCAGTTGGCGCAAGGTCTGGTGAATACGGTGGATGATAGAGAGTTTGAAAGTCCAGCTTCTGTAGTTTGAGCAGTGTTATTTTTTTGAGACATGTGGTCTTGCAAGAGGCTTGGCCTGTCTCTAGTGATCAATCTCAGCTGCTTAATCGTAAGCATCTTCATCATTTCATCCAATTGGTTGCAGTAGACATCCACTGTAATCTATTGACCAGGTTTCACGAAGCTGTAGTAGATAATACCAGCGCTGGACCACCAAACAGACACCATTAGCTTTTTTTGATGAATATTTAGTTTTGGACTGTGTTTTGGCACTTCGTCTTTATCCAATCATTGTGCTGAATGTTTGTGATTGTCAGAAAGTATACATTTTTCATCACATGTAACAATACGGTGTAGAAATGGTTCACCTTTATGTCATGACAGCAGAGAAAGGCAAGCTTTGAGACAATTTCTCTTCTGATGCTCATTTAATTCATGCAGTACCCATCTACCCAGCTTCTTTACCTTGCTGATTTGTTTCAACTGGGCTAATATTATTGGAATAGTAATGTCGAACCTTGCTGCTAATTCATGCGTAGGTTGAGATGGATTTGCTTCCTCCAGAGCTTTCAGCTCATCATTATCCACCTTGGTCTCAGGTCACCCACGTGGCTCATTTTCAAGATTAAAATCACCAGAATGGAATTTCTCAAACCATTGACATACTGTACGTTCATTAGCCACATCTTTCCTAAACACTTTGTTGATATTTCAAGCTGTGCTGCATTGGTTCCAAGACGGAACTCATATTCTAAAATAACAAGAATTTTCGATTTATCCATGGTTTCACAAAAATTGCTCTAAAAAAAAAAATTTGAAAGTATAACCATAAGCCAAACCAGTCGTTTGAAAGAATGAGGATGTGCCTTCACAATAAAAATAAAACAAGAAGTGTTAAAGTAAAATGTCAGAGATATCAACTGTCAAATTTAGTCCTTAAGGAAACTGGACATTTCCTACTTAATAACCTAATAAATCAGTTTCCCTGTTCAAAGAACAATTTATATAACTAAAGAAATCAAAAAAGTCAGCTTTCTAAATGTCTTTCCTTTGTGTCTCAGTCATAACAGAAAGCATTCTGATATGCTTGTCACTCCAGCTGAAAATGAGTGTTAGATCAGTAAAGTCCCTGGCTTCAGGGGCAACATATACTCAAATGCAATTAGATCTTTGCTCAGTTTTCACCCAAAATGAGCTATGAATACAACTGCCATGACTCTTCTCCAACTGAAGCAGATGGGAAATCATCAGTAGTCATCCTGAGGAATCCTTCCATAACAGCACCTTACATACAAATCCTAGCCCAGAAAATAAATGGGACTTTAGCTCATGTAACATGTACCTTATAAAAAAGGGGTTTTTTTTTAGAGAAATAGTAGTATATCTATAAATTGGGTAAATTGAATACATATATCTAAATCTTTCTACAGCAAGTATTGCAAAGGTTTTAATCACTGATTAGTAACGGTCTACCATTTGCCTCTTTTCCAAGATTTGTTTCTAGTCTTTTCTTGCTCAAAAACAAACAAACAAACAAACCTGTCATGTAGCTGTTTAAAAATTACTATCAAAAATCAACACTATAAAACTAATGTCCTATACCCATAATAGATAAACAACTTTGGTTACAATACATAGTATTACCTTTGCCTTTGTTTTTAAATACACAAATTTTTAAAGGAAATACATCATTTATTTTCTTCTTTTTACCATTATCTTAAGAATCCAGACTACTAATTAGCCAACTAGACTCAAAGATTTTGATTTTTTTTCCAAATCATCCTTTGGAAATGAATTTCTTTTTTTAATTTTTTTAAGGCATCCTTTGAAGATGAATACTCAAAGATTTTGAATTTAAGAAAGTGAGAGAACATGATTACTCATGTATCAGGCATGCACCCAATCAGTATGCCATGAAAATCACTAATTTTGAGTGACTAAGGAGAAAGTGTGACTGAATTATATAGGATATTTGAAAAAGGAGGGAGATTTACTCATTTCAGATAGATGGAATGGCTCCAACTCTGAAGTACAGTAAGAAAGTGACAGATGAGAAGTGGAGACATCCAAGCTTTCAGTGCAGCTCTGTTATCAATTAGGTGTATAAACATAGGCCCATGATTCAACCTGCCAACTCTGCTTTCCAGCTTTCAAACTCTCTAACTTTCAAAGATAATCTCTGCTACCTCTCTGAGCTTTCTTTTTCATACAGACACACGAATATTTATAATACAAGGACAAGTTTTTGAAAAGTGGAAAGGGAAACATAACTATACAGGCTGATTATTAAGTGGCTACTAACACTAAATAGAGCCATGCTGGCCTTAATAATTGCATTTGTAATTATTAGCATCATCGACATAACCATGTTTATTAGACAAAATAGCCTTAAATAAAGTGCTGTTCTCCGGGTCTTACTAATTAAACAAGCCCTTCTTTTAACAGAGGGGTCAATGGTAAGTTAGCTCAGATCACATCAATTATCACAAAAAATGATTAACAATTTAAGGAAGTTTTATCAGCTTGTGTGAATAAATGCATATAAACCCTATAAATGCACCTACTTAGATACACATATATAAGGAAGTGACTAAAAAAGGAAAGCAAAGATCATGAAAATTTGGCAAGAGTTTTAAAAGACACAACAGGTACAGAGAATCATTTTCTACTCTTAACTCAATTTTGAATATTTAACTATTAATATATTCACACCAAATACCAGGGTTACACTTCAGGTGGGGGATCAAGGAGGATGACTTTCCGATTTACTCAAAAACCTATTTCAAAGAATCTTATTTTTTTAGGGTACAGTTCCTACTATAATATTAGTTCCCCAGTTACTTGTGAGAAGGATACAAGGGTTGTAAAGGTGCTGGCGACTCAGGAGTTATGTTTGCTATATACTCATATGACAGTGAATGAAAAGAGAAATGGTGCCATCGAATCTCGGGCCAAGGTCCACATGAGGAGGCAGCAATGGAATGGAAAACCTTGTCCAAAATAAATCTATCTGATCAGAAGGGGAGCAGTGAGTGCTCTATTTCATGTAGGCACCTACTATACAGAAATCCACAAATCACTCAGGTGAAATAATGGGAGTAAATAGCCACAATGTCGCTGTGGAGTTGCCTAGAACAGTGGCAAATACCAATTACAATGACTAAAGAGAAGTTACAGCACTGGTACAGAGGAAAAATACAAGAATTACATGAGAAATTGGCTATGTGCCTCTAGAGTTAATAATTAACAGGGAAGGGTAGGGTAAGAATAGATTTTAATAAAGTAGATTTTGAGATTTTCCAAAACATGATAAAAATTAAGAGCTCAGCTCTGGAGTTGGACTCACTGGGTCTGAGTTCTGGATCTGCCATTTAGCTGTGTGACTGTAGGCAATGACTCAACCTTTATGGGTCTCAGTTTCTTCATCTGTAAAATGGGGGATATGATCTTATTTCCAATCTTTTCTATGATTGTTACAAGAAATAAAGGAAAAAGGAATAGGTCACATTCATTGACCATGTACTATATGTGAGACAATGTTCTAAACACTAAATGTATTCAATCATATATACTCTTCACAGCTGTGTGAGATCAATTCTATCATTAGCCGTATTTTTACAGGTGAGAAAATGGAGCTTAACTCATTGTTCAATAAATACTAGCTTTATTCCATGACTCTTCATTACAAAGAAAAGGGTAGTATCAAGAGAGAAGATTCACAAAAATAGATGTTATTAAAAAATCACAACTAGGATCAATGAAGAAAATGGGGCCAAGAAGAGAAATCACTGTGTTACACAGAGAGTTCAATGATGTATCTGAATTTTAAAAGAACATGAACAAAAAGAGAGATGACATATTAAGAAGGATAAATTTCTTATAGGTCTAAATCCTAAATGAGATGAAGCTGACAATAAAAAGAGCTATTTCAGATCTATTATTATCAGAACAAGAAAGGGGAAAACCAATTATCTGGGCCATGTAGAATAAAGTTCAAATGACAGAGAAAATAGAGCTTGAATTTCTTCATCAAGAACATACTTAATCATTATCTCTCTCCTTTTCTACTAACGCCCTTGTTATAGTCTACATACATACTCAATTCTTTCCCGCTTAGTTTAAAACTAAAACAACACAAAACACTTCTCTCCTTTCTTCTTGTTCTTTCCTTCCCTGCCCTGCTCCTTAAAAGAGTACCTCTGCATCACCCTACATTTTTTCACCTCCCTTTCTCTCTTCAATGCAAAACAATTAGGTCTCCATCCCCACCAGTCCTCTAAACATACTTAAGAAAAACCTTCGTAATTGCAAAAAGTAATGGATTCTTTTCAGGACTCATCTGACTTGACTTTTCTGAATATTAGACATCATTGTCCACACTCTCCTGAACTCCCTTCCTTAGCATTTGGTTGGTTTTCTTGCCGCCTTTCTAGGCAATCCCTCCTCCGTTCTTTGTTTCTCCCTTTACCCAGCTCTAAATATTGGTGTTCTGTTATTTCATCCCGTCTATTTCACTCGGAGATGAGACACATTCTATTTTAATTTAATAATCCTCGATGCTTTACTTTGGGCACAGTCCCAGGTGCCCTCAAGTCTCCAGAGCTTAGCATTGAAACTTTCTGAAGAACAAGCAAAAACACTAATTTAAAAAAAAAGTGTCACTGTGTTTAGCCTAAACCATTGCTTTCTCATTAGGAATTCAGCTTCCTTTGGGATCCCCAATAGGCCTCGTTTGTAACACTACTTACTTGGTTTCTCAATATCTCAATTTCCCTCTTGTCTCTCCTAAGAGGGTTGATCAGACACACAACAAAAGCCTTTGGTTCCTCTTTCGCTTCCCCAGAGGATTCTTTGTCTGTCAATACCTGTGCTGGCTGCTAAGCTGCTTCAGAATTCTCTCTCCCATCTCACCCACCAGGCCAATTAGGAATGACTTCTTTCTTATTCTCTGTTGGTTTACAACAGGGCTTTCAACTATTAACCAAAGTGCTTAATGTTCACAATTTTTCCTCAGCTCAGGCAATGCTTGCAGAGCTGTAGGATCATTGATTTAAATCCCTGAAAACAGAGATAGTTAAAAACACAGCAATCTCAAAAATGCCATTCTTAACTAGAGACAGAATTACCTTTTAAATTTTCAAAGAATTTGTTTATGCAAGAAAATGTATGTCTATTGCCTTGGAACTCTGGAAGAAAAGGAGAATATCTTTGCTCAGGAATCAGAAATTAAGCATGAAAAATGTCTTAAAAACACCTGACATTTTAAAAATAATTTCCTTTCTGTCTGAGAAAACTTAATAAGTTTAAGCTCAGATATTTTTCTGGATCTAAGCCAGTAAGTTTGTATCATCTTTTCCATTTTCAGATTCTAATGACCAGAGTAGATATAACTCTCCAGTGCTTTATCATGGTCTACAAACAAGAACCTGAAGTTGAACTTCTCTAGCAACTCAAGCATAATTAAGGAAAGGATGAGTGCAAGCCCCAATCCTTTCTCTAAAGCTCTCCCTTTCGATCCTGGCCTACCAGGATCCTGTATTGCTCCTGCTCTCCTCAACATCGTGTCTGCAATGCGATCTTGTACTGGATTACTCTATGCAGTTTGTAGTCCCAGATTTTTCAGGTACATGCCATCTCTCCATTATTGCAATTACCCCTAATGGTATGGAGTACATCTTTGTATGAGTTAGTGCTAAATAGACCGTGAGCATTTGACTAAAACTCACTGACGCTGCAACCTATTAGCTTTGAGCTCTAACAGCATCTGATTTCACTCAAGCCCCAGCTTACCTGTTATTCTTGTTTCAAATTTCCAGCATTTCAGCTATCTCGAATTACTCTGAGCCTAATATTTATGAGTAGTAAGGGGTCTGGGTAGGTCATTTGAATTTTAGACTGATCAGTTCCTATTTCACAAAAATCAAGTCTAGTCTGACCTTGCTGTCTACGAGCATGTGCTGTACATAAAGCTCATTAACCTCCCGTGAAACTTATAAAATTAATTGACAAATCTGCATTGGATATTCAATGACAACCACAAACTATTCAAATATGCTCCCACAGATTCACCAACATTAATGCCTTGAAAACCTCAGTTGGATCCCATGATAAAATATTTTAATCAAATCTTGGTTTTTGGCAAAATGTTTTATCAAGTTTCCAGAAAAGTAAATAGTAAAATAATACATATAACAAAATACATATAAATATAAAATAAATACAGTAAGATAAAAATAAGGTATAGTAAAAAGTAAAATAAAGCATTATATAATTAAAGTAATCATATAATTTATCATCCAAATGGGACACCATTCAGAGTAAAAAGAACCACTAATAATAATTACACGAAGACAACAAGCACAAACTAGAAGTGTCCCAGGCAAACCAAGACATAAAGTCTATACAAAGCAATTTATACCACAGAGAATCTTTGTCCTTCTTAAGAGCACATCTAAAACCTAATGAAGTTAATCCAAAAAGGAATCAATGAGCAAGTGCTCAGAAAAGATACCTGAAAGAACTCTAAGCAAAGATGAGAGCGAAGATTTAATTCAGACTAGAATAAAATCTAGACTCTATGTGAGCTTTTAAAATATGGCCCCAAAATTCTTTGACACTCCTCACTGAGAGGTGTAGGCTATGTTCCTTACCTTTTGATCTGGAGTCTTTGAAATTTGACCAAGAGAGTAGGTAAAAGGGGCACTGTGCCTGCTCTGGGCTCAGGCCTGAAAACACTGGCAGCGTCCACTTTCTGTATCTTGGCAGTACTGTTCAGGTGGTCTAATCCTCACTGATTTTTCTGTCTGTTTGATCTAGCAATTACTGACAGAGGGGTACTAAAGTGTCAGCTACGATAGTGGATTTGTTGATTTCTCCTTTCAGTTCTATCAATATTTGCCTCACATATTTTGACACTCTGTTGTTTGCTATGCACCTATTAAGGGTTGTTGTGTTTTCTTGGAGAACTAACCCCTTTATCATATAATGCCCGTCTTTATCCCTGAAGATCTTCTGAATCAGCAGAAGTGCCTCCTTTCTCTGAAATTAACACAGCTACTCTAGCTTTCTTTCAATCACTGTTCACATGGCATATCTTTCTCTATACCGTTACTTTTAATGAGTTATTTTGTTTTGTTTTGTTTTTAGCCCTATACCTTTGTTAGGTAGATGGGATCTCCGGCTCTTCTCAAGATGGGTTCCCTGCTTTGGTGCTGTCTCAAGCAATTGCTCCACCTGGGAAGGATAAGGGCGGGCACTCCATTTTGGTCTTGCCCAACCCTTAATCCTATCCCGGGCAACTGCCACACCTGGGAAGGAGGGCATGATTTAACAATCTGGGAATTCCCCAGCTCAGGCATGATGGGATTTAGAAAGTGACGTAGAGTAACCCAAGGGTTATTATTATGCCATTAGCTTAAATCTGCATTGCAGTTCACCCCCTCAGGTAGGATTTCCAAAAGGGAGCTCCCATATGCAGATGAAATTTTGAGGACACCTTTTGGTGATTTGATAACATCCCACACCTCCCAAGAGCCCTCCCCTAGACTAGGCTAATAAAAGGATACAATCCAAGAAGTCAGTGAGAGAGAGAGTGGGTCAGTGGGTCTGTCTCTCTCCACTCGCGGAGACAGACCCGTTTTGTTCTACAATAAAGAGCTACTTGCATGAAACTGCCTCCTGTCGGGGCTTACTCTGTAGCATTGGCCCTGCTGGTGATTTTTCCAAGATAACAGTCTGGACTTGACACTTTGGTGTGTCTGGTCATTCTTCGGCCAACAGCACCCAAAGAACTGAGGACAGACTGCCACCCTGACACCTTGAAGACAATATTTTAATCTGGGTCTTTATATTTAAAGAGTTTCTTATAGACAACACATAGTTGGGTCTTAGTTTTTTATCCACTCTGATAATCTGTCTTTTAATTTGTATATTTAGACCAATTACATTTTCAATGATTTTGATATAGCTGTATTAATGTCTATCGTGTTTGTAACTGTTTTCTATTCACTGTTTTTGTTCTCCCCCCTTTTCTGTCTCCTATGATTTTAAGTGAGCATATTATATGATTCTATTTTATATCCTTTTAGTGAATCGATTATATTCTTTAAAATTTTGTCATGGTTATTCTAGAGTTTACAATATACATTTTTAATTAATCTAAGTCCTCTTTCAAGTAACTATATCACTTCATATGTAGTATACGAACCTTATAACAGGGCTCACTTTCAATTTCTCATCCCTTGTAATATTGCTGTCATGCATCTCAGTTACACACATGCTATAATTACCTAACACACTGCTACCAGTATTGCTTTAAATAAGCAGTTCACTTTCCGATCAACTAAAAAATGTAAAGGATTTTATTGTATCTTCATTTATTTCCTCTCTGATCCTCTTCCTTTCTTTTATACAGATCCAAGTTTTTGACCTATATCATGTTCCTTCTGCCTGAAGAACTTCTTTTAACATTTCCTGCAGGACAGGTCTACAGCAATGAATTCCCTCAGTTTTGGTTTGCCTGAGAAAGTTCTCTTTCATTTCTGAAGGATAATTTTATTGGACCATACAATTCTATGTTGGTGGTTTGTACTTTAAGTATTTTCTTTAAGAATCTTTTTTTTAAGTATTTTAAGTATTTAACTCCACTCTTTTTGCTTTCGTGGTTTCTACTGAGAAGTGTGATATTAATATAATCCTTATCCTGTTCATACACACACACACACACACACACACACACACACACACACACACACACACACACGGTGTTCTCCGAGAGCTGACTGGATCTGAGGTTTGGTGTCTGTCATTAAGTTTGGAAAGTTTTATGCCATTACTAGTTCAAATACTTTTGTTCCACTCTTTCTTCTGATATCCTAATTATACA